>NC_057721.1:62772068-62817794 GCF_004010195.1 Chiloscyllium plagiosum | reverse complement strand
GATAAACTGCAGAATTGGGCTGAGAGGTGGCAAATGGAGTTCAATGCAACTAAATTTGAGGTGATGCACTTTGGGAAGAATAACAGGAAGGCAGAGTACTGGGTCAATGGAAAGATTCTTGGTAGTGTGGATGTGCAGAGGGATCTTGGAGTCCATGTACATAGATCCCTGAAAGTTGCCACCCAGGTTGATAATGCTGTTAAGAAGGCACACGGTGTGTTAGGTTTTATTCGTAGAGGGATTGAGTTCCGGAGCCGCAATATCATGCTGCAACTATACAAAACGCTGGTGTGGCCACACTTGGAATATTGTGTACAGTTCTTGGAAAATTGTGTACAGGTCGCCATATTTCGGGAAGGATGTGGAAGCATTGGAAAAGATGAAGAGGAGATTTACCAGGATGTTGCCTGGTCTGGAGGGAAGGTCGTCTGAGAAAAGGCTGAGAAACTTGGGTCTGTTCTCATTGGAAAGAAGAAGGCTAAGAGAGGATTTGATACAGACATACAAGATGATCAGAGGATTAGATAGGTTAGACAGTGAAAGTACTTTTTTCCTAGGATGATGACGTCAATTTATACGAGCGGGCATAACTACAAATTGAATTATGATAGATTTAAGACAGATGTCAGAGGCAGGTTCTTTAATCAGAGAGTGGTAAGGGCGTGGAATGCCCTATCTGCCAATGTAGTTAACTCAGCCACCGCAGGGAGATTTAAACAATCCGTGGACAAGCACATGGATGATGATGGGATAATGTAGGGGGACAAGCTGAGGATAGTTCATAGGTTGGCGCAACATCGAGAGCTGAAGGGCTTGTTCTGTGCTGTATTGTTCTATGTTCTATGACACTCAGGCTGAGCTTCAAATTATTGTCAACTTACTCACAGAGACATATGAGTGAATGGGCCTTGCATTAAATATCTGGAAAACAAAAGTCTTTTCCCAGCCTGCTCCCTTAACACAACACTACCCCCTCACAATCAAAACTCCAATGGGAGCCATTGGACAATGTGGATCAATTCCCCTATCTGGGGAAGCCTCTCCCAGTGATGGCAAACAACAATAAAATTCAACATTGCCTCCAGTTCAGCCTTTGACCATCTCAGGAATAGAGCGTATGATGACAAAGACCAAAGCTGGACATGAAGCTCATGGTCTAAAAGACAGCAGAGTTACCAGCTCTCCTGTATTCACTGGAGACATAGACAATGTACAGCGGATATCTCAACCCCCTTGAGAAATGCCACCAGTGATGCCTCCACAATATCCAGTAAATCAGGACAGACACCCTAACGTCAGTGCCCTCTCTTGGGCTGGCATGCTTACTATTAAGATGCCGGCTGCAGTCAATCATGAGACAAGCCGTGGCATTTGCAGCCTTGATACAAGACATTCAAAACAGGCTCCCTACTCTGACCTTCAGTTTGCGTGTGGGTCTACGGTCAGGAAGACAGAAGAGATATTTCAAGAGCCTCCTTAAAGCTCCCTCAAAAAATGCAATATCCATTTCAACCTGTGGGCCTCTCTGGTTCGGGCTCCCCAGCCCCCAAATTGAAGAGGAAGCGTCCATTAAGGTATCAACCATTCTCAGTGTCTCCGACAGACAGGGATGATCAATTGCAAACAGCAGAAGGAGCATGTGAAAACCCGAGCATCTCATCAACCAACCTCTTCAAACAGCACCCGCCCCATCAGAGGCAGGGTGTGCAGATACAGCACTGAACTGTTTAGTCACCTCAGGACCCACCACACTAGATTGGAAGAAAGTTATTCCCAGGCACTGTCGAAGAAGGGAATGTATTAATTCGAGTAAAGCAAACCCTGTGCATCGCTTTTGTACATGGAGGAATGTAGGTTGTAGAATATCAGTGGAAAAGTTATCTATTGTGTACTGTCATGGCAAAATAAATTGGAACATGGAGTGACACCAATTACACACATCAGTGGAAACAGAGCAAGGAATTAAGAGAATAATATTGACTAATATTTGAGAGGCTTTTCTATCTTAACATACCATCCTCTACCCAGCTGACTTAAAAATTACAGATGCTTTTGCCTCAATGCAAATGAAACTTTGCAATAAAAGTAATTAGGTTATAACAACCTTCATGCCATAGTAATCTTACTGCAAGTAGCCTCAAGGGAGATGTTCTTCAGGCTATTTAATTTCAAAGCAATTAAAATGTTAAAATATACTTGTGGATGAACAATATTAAAATAAAGCCATTCAATGGTTTCCATCTTATTAATACAAAATGAACATCAGGAGACGAGGGTAGATTTTTAGAAATAAATCATGGATTACATTTGACACTAATTTTAAAAAAGCACAATACGTTGACAGCACACATTCATTCTGTTTTCTTTTGAATGATGATATTTTGAATTCCAAAAAGGTTAAGTTTTACAATGCCTCACAATGAAACAATTAGATTGCTGCTTTTGAAATTTATTTAATACTCAATTTACTTAAGCTCAGGATTGTACAGAGGGTATACCCTTAGTCATGGCAGTCTAAGCACAGAAGAAGGCTCCTGAGCCTGTCAAGTCTACGCTGTTCAACAACAACCATCTATCTATTATAATTGCATTTTCCAGCACTTGGTCTGTAGCCTTGAATGCTTTGGCATCACAAATGCACATTTAAATATTTCTTCAATGTCATGATGGTTTCTGCCTCCACCAGCCTTCCAGGTGGTGAGTTCGAGATTTTAACCAACCTATGGGTAAAATATTTCTTCCTCACATCACCTCTGGACCCCTTGACCCTTGCCCAAAATCTATGTCCCCTCATCATTGATCCCTACACCAGTTGTTTCCTGTCTACCCTGTCATTATTTTCTATATTGAATCATGTCCCTCATCTGCACCAAGGAAAACAACCCCAATCTGTCCAATCTTTCTTCATAACTAAAACTCTCTCTAGCCCATGCAACGTTGTGGTAAATCTCCTCTGCACTCTCTCCAGTGCAATCACATCCTTCCCAGAATGTAGACACAATACTCGAGCTGTGGCGTTACCAACTTTTATACACTTCCAGCATTTCCTCCTTGCTCTTGAGCTCTGTACCTCCAATAAGAAAATGAAGTATCCCATAGTTAAAAATCACACAAAACCAGGTTATAATCCAACAGGTTTAATTGGAAGCACACTAGCTTTTGGAGCGGCGCTCCTTCATCAGGTGGTTGTGGAGGACACAATTGTAAGGCACAGAATTGATAGCAAAAGTTTACAGTGTGATATAACTGAAATTATACATTGAAAAATACCTTGATTGTCTGTTGAATCTTTCATCTGTTCGAATACCATGATAGTTTCACTTCTTTCATGTGTAAATCACAAAACTTCTTTTTAAAAGTTGCGTTCTCAGGTTAACTGTAACAATTGGTGTTAGCTAGACAATATGTTGAAGGTGTTAGCCCCCTGTGTTCTCTGTCTCTGCCATGACGTTTAGATTGATTCTAATCGAAAAAGTGAGGTAACAGAGTTTTACATGAATTCATGCATTTTGAGCAAAGTACAACATAACTCTGCAAGTACAAATTAAGTGTGAGTGTGAGAGAGAGTGTATGTGTCTGGGGTGGGGGGTTGTGAGTGTCTGTGAGAGAGAGTGTATACGTGTGTGTGTGAGTGTAGAGTGGTCTAAGTCTCTGAGAGGATGCATGTGTGAGTGTGGGAGTGTGTGTGTCTGTAAGGATGTGTGTGTGTCTGTATGCGTGTCTGTGTATATGTATATGTGTGTGTGTGTGTGTATAGTGGAATGGTGGTCACCTGTAGTGTGACATGAACCCTAGGTCCCGGTTGAGGCCCTCCCTATGGGTATGGAACTTAGCTATCAGCCTATACACACACATAAACACGGACACACATATATGCTAACACCTTCAACATATTGTCTAGCTAACGTCAATTGTTACAGTTAACCTGAGAATGCAACTTTTAAAAAAAGGTTTTGTGATTTACACATGAAAGAAGTGAAGCTATCATGGTATTCGAACAGATGAAAGACTCAACAGACAATTAAGGTATTTTTCAATGTATAATTCCAGTTACATCCAGTTGTTATAAATTCTGTGCCTTACAGTTGTGTCCTCCACAACCACCTGATGAAGGAGCAGCACTCCGAAAGCTAGTGTTTCCAATTAAACCTGTTGGACTATAACCTGGTGTTGTGTGATTTTTAACATAGTGCTTCATGCAGACAGCTTTACTTACAGTACTGTTGTTTGCAGTTCATTCTTGATGTTCTTCAACTGCAAATGACCTATCTCCTGAGCAGTTTGTTAGAATTAGACCGAAAAAGAGCTGCATTACATTAAGGATAACTAACTGATAACTTAAGACAAGTCCTGGTGGCATAAATGACCTTTATCTTAATAATTTTCCTTGATATTAGCTTGAAAGTGCTTTAATTATTCAATGAAGTTAACATAAGTTTGTTAGCAGAATACTTTATTAGAAGCTTTACATTTTCACAGCTGTTTTTCTTCCAGCAAAGTACAACATAAGAGGAATAAAGGATTTAAATCAAACTTGTTTCATGAAGAAAACCTTTCATCAGCATTAAACATATCATCATTGACATTTTTTTCTTTTCAATCTTTTCCATTTATTCACACCATGGACTGGTGTGCAACTGAGGAGATAGCGGTTGGTCGCAATGTTGCTGGTGATAACCAGCTCCCAGGCAGTATGAAGGATGACAGTGCACCATCAATGTGACTGAAGTTCAAGATTACCAAAATGCCTTTTCAAAATGTCCCTTCTATCTAAACAAATCCTGCCAGCAAAAATGTTTCTCTTACGCAAAGGAACAGCTGTACTTAAAAGCTTTCCAACCAGTCAATTTCACAAAGTAATCAATCCATAAGACCGTAAGAGATATATAAGATGTTAAAGAGGATTGACAAAGTAGATGTTTCCTTATGTGGGCCAATCTAGAACAAGAGGTCACAGTTTTAGGCTAAGAGGTGCCATATTTAAAACAGATGAGGAGATATTACTTCTCTCAAAGGGTTGTGGATCTATGGAATTCACTACCCAAGTGTATGGCACATGCCAAGACATTAATCTAGTTTAAGGAGGAAATGGAAGGATTGTTATTATGGGATGAAGGGTTATGAAGAGCGGGCAGGAAAGTGGAGTTATGGCCGAGGTGAGATCAACCATAATCGTTTTAAATGATGTAGCAGGCAAAAGAGGCTGAATTGCCGATTCCTTCTCCTGGTTCTTACAGAGAAACAGAAGTAGGCCATTCAGCCCAATGGTAACATGGCTGATCTGGTAAGCCTCAACTCCACTTTGTTGCATTATCCCCAAAACCCTTTATTCCCTGTTTAATAATATATCTGGTCGGCATGGACGAGTTAGACCGAAGGGTCTATTTCCATGCTGTACATTTCTATGACTATGACTCTATGTCTATCTCTATCTTGAGTGTAGCTAACAAAACAGCCTCAATAGCCTTCTGCGATGAAGAATTCCACAGATTCACTATCCTCTGAGACATAAAATTCCTCATCTCTGCTCTAACATCTCTTATTCTGAATGATACACTCAGTTCCTAGACTCTCTCACAAGGGGAAACAACCCTTAAAATATTTACCCTGTCGAATCTCCTAAGAATCTCCTATGTTTAACTAGGTCACCACTCATTCTTTAAACTCCCAATGAATTTGTAACTAACATCCAGGCTCTGGTCACCTTGTGGCGCATTGAAAAGCTTTTTGAATCCTGAAGAGGAATCTTATAATTAAAAATAGAAGGATTTTTAAAAAAATGAACACAATGACACCCCCAGGACTTTGAAAGGCACCAACAGCTGGAACACTCTTCAATTGAAATCAGGCTCAAACACAGATTGAGAAGCACAGCAGTTCAGGCAGCATCCAAGGAGCAGTAAAATCGACGTTTCGGGCAAAAGCCTGGTATTCCTGATGAAGGGCATTTGGCCGAAACGTTGATTTTCCTGCTCCTCAGATGCTGCCTGACCTGCTGTACTTTTCCAGCACCACTCTAATCTGGACTCTGGTTTCCAGCATCTGCAGTCATTGTTTTTACCTCAAACACAGTTTGAATCAAGCCAGTTTCTGAATTGCTGAAACAAACGTCTACAATTCGAAAATATATTTTTCCCCTTGCTGAAACATTGGTAAAGAATCCCCTACAAGGTGGGGAGGGGGGAATAAATCAAGTCTCAATCCACAAACCAAGCAGAGGTTTGAACCGCGACCTGCCCGCCTGGTGGTGGCGCCGTAGGGGTTAGCGCGCGTTCTTCCTGGTCTCTCTTGGCGTTGGATGAGTGCACTTCTTGTTGGCGCTGGGGGGCGGGGGGGAGAGCCGGAAGGTTACCTGGGAAGCGCGCGCGGGAAAGTGAGTTGTTGCAGAAATTGGAACGTTGACCCGGGCCAGGTAAGGTGCTGCTTGGAGATGTAACTGTACAACTGCTGCATGTGAAACATGCATCTTTACATTGACTTACTGCCTTTATGTAAATATTATATATAATATGTACATTATATATATAAATAAAAACACGCGCACTCACTTGCACAATAGGGATGAAGCGAACAGCTCCAGTTTTGAACCCCTCTTGTCATTCATTATAACGGCTGCAATTTATTTAGGGTTTATTTCTTTTAGCTTTCTTTATTAAATACAATCATTGCCCTCCCCTCAATAACTTGTTAAGCCTTTCTAGTAAGGTCAGTCCAAAACTTTTTTCAAAGTTTTAAAAAAAGTTTGTATCTATTATGCTGGCGTTCGATTGGAGTTAGAGAAGGTTTTATTGGGTTGTCGCACAGTTTGGCTTGTATCAGTTTTTTTTTCTTCTCAGTTGTTCAGGATACATTGTTGAGAAGGTCATTATTGCTAAAGTGCTGTTAACTTCTTGTTGGTGTCGGGTTTTTTCTTCGCTCACTTTTTTTCACTCGGTAGGCCATATCATTGCAAATTTGTGAAACCATCAAGATGTCGTTGGGAGTTTTAATCGGAAAATTAGGTGACAGGATATATTTTAACTGAAGAGCTGTACGTTGAATATTGATAGCCCTGTGAAAGTTGAACAAGATGTAATTAGGATTATTATATTTGGAGGCATAAAACAGGCTAATAGCTACAGAAATAAAGTTCATGTTACTGTATTATTTTGGCTGAAACATCTCCAGATGTGTCTGTTGGGAGAGTGACTGTCTTTGGGGAGCTAGGCATTCACAGAGAGCTGTTAGAAGGCTTGAATTAAGGATGCTATAAAGTACTTCAAATAAGGTGTTGGGAATTAATGAGTTATCAGACTGGAGCAGAGGACTTGTGTGATGTCTCTGAGCCAGGAAGCTGGAGTTCAAGTTCCATTCGCTGCAGCGGTGTTCTATAACTTCACGGAACAGGTCGGTTAGAAATTATTTAGAAATGGAATGGAACTGATCTTAAAATTTGCACCCTTGTCAGAAGGCAGCCCCTTCCCATCCCAGTTACCGTCTCTTTCAACCTCTTCTGTCAAGCAGAAGATGCCAAAGTCTAAACACACATGCCGACAGATTCAAGAACAGTTTCTTCCCCGGTGTTCTTAGACTTCTGAATGAACCTCTCAAATTTCAAATCTAATGTTGATCTTGCTTTTTGAGCACCTTTGCAGCTGTAACTTGGTATTCCTTGCTGTGTTCCATCACCCTATGGTCTTTGTATGGTATGATCTGCCTGTACTGTAAAGCAAAATCTTTCACTACCTAGGTACATGTGACAATAATAAATCAAATCAAAAAATGGAGTGCATGCTGATGAATGTTGGGTGTAGATGGGTGAGATGTCATGTAAGGAAAGAAGAAGTGCATTTGTCACTAAGTCCTACAACCTCGTATTTCTCAGACCGGTTCAGAGCGTATTTCATTCCCTTGCCCTCTTTCTGGTTTTAGTGCTGTCGGTTGATTCTGATAACCATCCATTTATTCCTGCAACAAACACAGCAGAAATACTGGAGTACAGGAGAAACACAGCAGGCCTTGCAGCATCCAAGTTTTCTTGAATCTTTTGTGTTTTTCCAGCATCCTCTATCTTTTGCTTCTATCCCTGCCCCATGTCTTCTGTGTGCAAGCCAAGACATGGACAGTGGAGAAGGTTGCAACCATTTCTCTCACCCAGTGCACACTGTATAGCAGACAAAATAGCGTTCAGAATTCCTGTCTGACCCACAATCCCTTCCCTTTTCTCCTACAAGAATGAGGGGAGAGCAATAATCAGGCTAGCTGACTTCAAGCAAAGCCCTTGGATTACATCTGGACCACATGGTCCACCCTACTCACTACCACAGGGGGTGGTGCATTTCCCTACAATGCTGGATTATTTAATGAATTTTGACCATTCTTGATGCCTTAAGAACTGATTGAAAACTATTTCAATGTTACTCAAACCACACACCAATCCAATAGCATATTCCATTTCAATCTCATAAGACCTGTTGGTCTATCGTCCAGGGTGGGCATATTATAAGAAGGAATTCTTTCAGGTTAAGTGAGGCATGTAGAGGTTATGTCAGTATTGGAAAAAACTACCATAGTATTTGATGGTGAGGGAGGTGACAGGAGGATGGTAGGTAGGCCTCCAGATATGATGGTAATGGTCAATGTAATACCAATTCCACAATCAATTTTTAATAGTCTCAGTAAATTAGTTTTATCATACCGGCAACATTAGATACACTGTATGGCTGTCACCGTTCAAAAGTCAAATAGTAAATTGCTGCCTATTGACAAGTCTGGAGTAAAGGTGCAATACTGGAAGTATTCAGCTGGGTTGGCAGTATCTGTGCAGGGATGAAGGGAGGGTTAATGTTTCAGGCCTTTGGCTTTTCGGATTGTTCCCAGCATTGTGACATTGTACACACCTTTCAGTCTGCAAGATTTGGTTCATTATTGAGATTCTAGACTTGAGAAAAAGCCAGAAATACAAAACTAAAACTTATTTGGTATTTAGAAATGCAGCATCTCAGTGTGAACTTTGCAGTGAATGTAGGGCTGAGTAGAAATATCTTTTATTCTGCAGTTAACTATGGGCCTAAGAGTGTTGAGCTTGGGCAATTTTTTCCTTTCCAAATGTTGGGCTTCTCAGTGATGAAGGCATAAGAAAAGCATTTTGAAAAGTTGTTGTCACTGCTGAAATCTTTCCGTGGGAATCAGGAAGCCCCTCAGAAGCAGTTCTGGAGGCACAAAGAAGCTCACTTATTCTGTTGTAATATATACTGATTGCCGAATGGTAACTTTGCTCTCCCCTCCCACACACCCTCAGCTGGAGCAGCATGAAGTTTGTCACCTGTGAGATAGCATGGCACAACAAAGAACCTGTATACAGCGTTGACTTTCAGCATGGAGCAGACGGAAGGATTGACCGATTGGCCTCCGCAGGGGTAGACAGTGCAGTTCGGGTAAGGACTTGGATTGCTGCTGATTTGAATATTGTTACCGGAGAATAAGTTGGACACAATTGGACCCATTTGGGATGCTGGGCTATAATTAAAGGGGTTTGGACATTGGACAGATGGCACCCATTAAAAAGAAGAATAAAAAATCCTGTTCTACTCTCCTTCAAAATGCAGTCGTGGTTAACAATGTGCTCTGCAGCATCACCATGAAATTTGCTTTTTTTTGTTGTTGATTCAGTTTATCCACATTGCTGGTAAGGTCAGTATTTATTAAACACTCATTTGCTGCCCTTGAATCACTGCGGTTTTCCAGATGCTGTAGGTAGATCACAATCCTCTTAGGGAGGGACTTTCAAGATTATGACCCAGCGACAGTGAAGGAACAGCAATATGCTGTATTTCCAAGTCAGGATGATGAGTGGATTGGAGGGGCACTTGCAGGTTCTCATGTATCTGCTGCCCTTGCAGATACATGAGAACCTGGGTTGCAGGTTTGGAGGGTGCTATTGAAGGAGCCTTATTGAGTTGTTGCACTGCATCTTGTAGATGATGCCATTGTGTGTCAGTGATGCGTGGGGTGCAAATCAGATGGGCTACTTTGATCTCGATGTTATCAGGATCCTTGAGTATTTTTGGAGGTGAATCATCCAGCCAAGTTGACAGTAGTCCATCATGTTTCTGACTTGAGTCCTGTTGAAGATGGTCAGGATTTGGCAAGTTAGGTGATTAGACAAGGTGCTTGTGGTACAGTGGTGGTGTCCTTGCCTCTGGACCTGGTGCTCCAGGTCCAGGTTCCATCCGCTCCAGAGATGTGTAATAACATCTGAGTGGATTGGTTAGACAGTATTTGACCTATTGTAGTTAACTGGCTGGTCCAATTGCATATTTGGTCAGCGACAAGGCTCAGAATATTGGTAATTCAGCAATAGTAATGGCATCGAATGTCAAGATGATTAGACCCTCTCCGGTTAGAGATAGGCATTACCTGTTCGAAACGTCAATTCTCTTGCTCCTCGGATGCTGCCCGATCTTATTTCCCAGCAGCACACTCTCAACCCCCATTACCTGTTATTTGTCTGATATGATTGTTACTTGCCACTTACCAGCCCGAGCTTGACATGACCATCTTCTAATATGTGATGGTTTGAACAGCTTGACATGTGCCTCTTGGGGGCTTCAGGGAGAGACTGTTAAGGTTCCTCCAGTTCAGCTTGACCCATGGCTTCTACTGTGATCTGCTGGGCTTCCCTACCTTTGAGGATACTGATGGTTGTGGAGCCATCTCTTTGGCTAAGTTGTGTGTGTGCCACCCCTCATAACTGGATATCATAGGGCTGTACAGCTTTGATCTGATCTGTTGGTTGTGGGATTGCTTGGCTCTGTCTGTTGCATGCTGTTCAGCTATACTTGTATATCTGTATTCATTTTCACCAGTTTGGCATCTTGTCCTTGGGTAAGCTCAGTGCTGCTGCTTCTGCAGTCTTCCTTCCGAGTCAGTGAGTATAACTGTTGGTTGTCCTGTCTCCGATAGCTCTGTCCCTTTTGGCACAGATTCCCACATGTTCATGTGGAGGATTTTGCAGGGTCTACGGGATAGGGTGTGTCCGAATTCTAAGCCTAAGTCAGTGCTGAGAGGTCCTCAAGATTTAATCTTATGGTTGTCAAATTTTGATATAACTGAGTGGCTTGCCAAGTTAGTTAAAGGTCAGTTGAGGATTAGCCCCATTTTGGTACATTTGAATTAAGGGCATTAATGAGCAGGTTATTTTTAATGTCATTCAGATAGCTTCGTGGACTTAATTTTTATTCCAGTTCTGTTTAATAAAATGAGTTGATTGGGTGTCTTAACTTGTTTCTGGAATATGAATAAAGCCCTCTGTGTTATTAATGCAGTAACAAGCACTATGCTGCCATACCTTGCTGATGCTACCAACTTGAAATGCTAATACTGATGTAGCGTTATCTGAATTCTGTTTCACTGTGTGAAGACTGCTTTAATTACTTTTGTGATAACGTAGTTAGCTTTCCATTAATGCAGATGTATTATTCTTCTGCTGTAAACATGGTGACGAGGTTTACAAACCTGTGAACAGAAACCATCCCTGTCATGTCTGCTTCAATCGTTGTAGTCCATCCAGAGAATGTTAGCAGGTAGAAGACATTGCAAACTTTGTTAAAGCCTACAGCACTATTACTCCATGATTCCTTGTTTGCAGGATGGTTCCTCATTGTCTGAATCCGTATTTATTTGTGAACTTTGGTTGGTGTTTATCAGGTAAATGTGGGATCTTCAGTCTGACTGTGTTCTTGTTCCCCAGCAGGCTTTCAAAAGGCTTGACTGGTTTCCCCACTCTGACAGCAGCATAGTGTAACACTCAGACAATTTAACATTGTTGTCAGGTCCTCTTGGTTTTGGGGGGAGGCCCTGATGATCAGTCTGAACACTGGCTGTGATCGGGCATCTTAATCTGCTTCTACGCTCTTCCTTTCTTGTAGATGTGGAAGGTGGACAAAGGCCCGGATGGAAAAGCGGCAGTAGACATTTTATCCAATCTGATCCGTCATACGAAGGCTGTGAATGTTGTAAGATTCTCCCCAAGTGGTGAGATTCTTGCATCCGGAGGAGATGGTAAGTGAAACTTTTGGATCAAGTTACGATTGAGGGAGACCATTGTCTTTTCAAATGCAAATGGAACTCTTGGCTATTACCTCAAATAATTATACTAAAAGGCTTCACATTTTAAATGAGAGAATACTTTTATTGTACAAGAATAAGCAAAGCAAATATTATTAATTTAACACTTTATTTTGTACGCACTTGTTCTTAAAACCCCCAAACTGTAACAGATTACTTTCCGCTATGTTTCTCCTGTACTTTACAGGATCTGAGAGTCCTTTCAGATCACTTGGAACAAAATCAAGGCATGCCACAGTTCCTAGGAATTCACTTTGATTCTTCTCAGTTTCCTGACATTCTTTGGAGTGTGAGATTCTGTAGGATACTTCTGGTATTCACCCATTAAATCTTTTAATTCTCTCTTTAAGCACCTCACAGATGTGTTGATCCCCACCCCCGAATCACACCACCACCACCACCACAAGATTGGGCATCAAAGCCTTCTTTCTTAGTGGTCTAAAGCTCCTTTTTCACGCCTGTTTTGCGTAGCTCTTCCAAGATGACTCCTGGCATCTTTCTCTCCTATTGCCTGTATCTGTGTGAAAAAAAAGAACCAATAACCTTAAAACACAGAGTGCTATAATGGGTAATCCTGATCTCCTGAGCTGTGCAGCAGAATTTAATGTTCTCAATAGAAATGTCAATTTTTTATCTTTTATCTTCAACACAACCTCATGAATAATTTTCTTTATTTACACTTGGGATGTGGGTGTCACTGGCTGTTTCTAGTTCCCTTGAAGGCAGTGGTAATGGTGTGTTACCTTCTTGAACTGCTGTAGTTCATGTGTTGTAGGTAGACCCACAATGCTTTTTGGGAGTGAATTTTGGATTTTGACCCAATCTATATTGAATGGAGGTAATATCAATTTCCCAAGAAATCCTTTGTTTTTGTCAAGAAATGCAATGTTTACAATTTCCTTTTAACTTCCTTTTGAGATGTGTTAAACTGGCTGCTGCAGACAGATCCAATTTAGAATCATTTTTCCATCATCTCGGCAATACAAATGTTACCTTTTTGAACTATAATTATATCTTGTGAGAAACTGCTCCGAAGACTCTTCATTAGCCGTCACCTGTGGGTGTATAGAAAGGTCACAATCCTCACCTACCAATAGATTCAAGAACAGCTTCTTCCCACTCTGATGAGACTTCTGAATGGACCTCTCAAATTTCAAATTTAATGTTGACCTCGCCCTTTGTGCACCTCTCTGCAGTCGTAACATTGTATTCCTCGCTCTGTTCTTTTACCCGTATGCACTTTGTACTGTATAACCTGCCTGCACTGCACGCAAAACAAAACTTGTCACTGTACCTAGGTACGTGTGACAATAATAAATCAAATCAAGCCAAAACTGTCATCTTCCTGATGCACCTGTGTGGCAACGAAACCTGGGTGGTGTAATGGCAGATACCTTAGAAAGCTTTGACACTTAATATTGCTGCTGCTGACAGTAGATCCCCTGTCACCTCTGGATGGGTCATCATGAGCATCGTCGGGGAAGCAGGCACTTGGAATGTAGAGGTACCCTTCCCGAGTGGTAACTGCACTGGACAGGCTGCAGTATTGGAGTCAGGATATCCTGAGGAAATAGTTCAGAGATCCTGAAGAAGATTGGCATTGACTTCAACAGCTGGGAACTGGACCACCCTTGTTGTGAGCCCTGTTTCATCAAGTTGTTGCTGCCCGTGTCGCCGGGCGGCCGCTGAAGACCAAAGAGGCAAGAGCAAGAAAGCTCAAGAAGACTATAGTGACCACACACTGACCGACAAATGGACTGATGCCACTGTGGAAAGTTTTCTGTCTCTCTCTCTCTCCTTCCCTTGCTCGGACCTGAGGTAAGTATCCTCATTGTGTTGAGGACTCCTGGTCAGTTAGTTACCCAAAGGCTATGAAGTGCACTTACTTTACGGTTATTTGTTGGCTCCTTAATCTTATGATTGCACTAATTTACATTCAAAATTCAGTTCTGAAAATTAAAGGTTATCTTTAAAAAAAAAATGAGGAATTTTGAAATTGAATAATCTCACAGCAGAGTGTGTACTAAAATAATGCACTTGTGACTAACTGGAAAGCTTGTTTTAACTAATGTTGCTTGCCAAGCTGTTTATTATTTGCTCTTGGACCATTTGAAGGTTGTACTGGGCGCTTGTGTGGAGTAAACATGCAAAGGTAAAGTCATCATGGTCCTCCTGGGCCAGAGGTTTGCGCTCTCATTAGAGAAAGATGAGTTGTGCAGTAGTTTAAGTTGACATGCCATAGGTGTGGGCAGATGTTCAGAAGGATATCTCTCAGTCTGTGCCCAGAATATATGTTTGCAATACCTGTATGCAGCCAGCATGTGCTCTAGATCATTATCAATGTTCTGGTGTCTTCTCAACTTTGTAATAGGAATGATACCTTCAAGAATTTTTTAACCTGAAGCAATGGTAGAGAATTGAAATGTTTGATGCGAGATTGCTCGGTCCTGCACAGCATCAGGATCCAGCTGGTCTGTTTTAGACTCTGGTCACTAACCCTTGTCAACAAGGACTTGAGAATGCTGTGACCAAATTCCTGTTGATCAGACCAGTGATTGTGGCAGGAGTGCCCCGATTTGAATTGCTCACCGCGGTACCAGATGATGTGTTTTAGAAGTGTTTCTAATCCCTCACGTAAATCGGATACGCATTAGTTGCTTGGCTTTGTGCTCATAGAGGTGATTAAAATGACCAATATGCTTTTGTTTCAATGACCCAACTCTCCATCCTTGTACCACAGATGCACTAATATTGTTATGGAAATTGAATGACAACAAAGACATCAAAGAATCCGAACAAAACCTTTTTGAAGAGGATGCTCAGTTAAATAAGGAGAATTGGACAGTACTCAAAACATTACGGTAAGGAAAAGACTCTCAGTCCTGCTGTTCAGCTTTATGGAGAAATAGGCTTGGTAAACAGTAGTAGATGATGTATAATCAGGATGACTTAAAAGGAAGCAGTCAGCTTATGGTGGAAATGTATTTTACTATTGCCTTCTAAAGAAAGTTGGTATTAGTCAGTGGGAAGTTGGAGAAATGCAAAACTGTTGGTTAAACAGGAGTGATTTCTCACTGAAACAAAGCATCCTGTGGAAACTAAAATAAATTGCTGGAAAAGATCTGGCAATATCTGTGTAGAGAAATCAGAGTTAACGTTTCAGATTGAATGACCTTTCCTCTGAACTCCACAAGAGCATGGTGTGGAACTTGCCTGGGGAGAATATTTCCCTTAACAAGGGAATCTCCAGACTAGAAGGTCACAGTCTGAGAATAAGGGATGTCCAGTGAGGACTGGAATTAGGAGAAATGTCTTCAATCAGAAGGTTGTGAATATTTGCGATGGTCTACTCCAAATAGCACTGGATGTTCAGTTGGTAAATGCATTCACCTCTGAGATGGGGAGATTTTTAAATATGCAGAAAATTGAGGAATGTGAGGATAGTATAGATGAGTGGAATTGAAATTGAAAATTGCTGTGATCTTGGTGAACAGTGGAACAGGATTGAAGGGCTGAATGGCTGACACTTAATATGTTTATGTTCCTTTTACAGTGTTAACTTGTGACTCCATGTGTGTTACTGTTCCATACTCTTTGCACATACTCTATACCTCAATCTGTGCTTCTTTGTGCTTTACTGGGATGCAGGTGCCTCTGACAAGGCCAGCATTTGTTGCCCAACCCTAATTGCCCTTGAACTGAGTAGGTGACTCCAGGGGCAATTCAGAATAAACCACCAGACTGCATAGGTTTGGAAGCGCATTTAGACCGCACCAAGTAAAGATGGGAGATTTCCTTCTCTACAGAATCCAGGTGGAATTTTTGTTTGCACAGCCTTTGATGGTAGTTGTGGTGATGGCCATTAATGAGACTGGCTTTTTTAAATTCCAGATTTATTAGCTGAATTTAAATTCCATGATTTGGTAGGTCAGCCAGTGTGCCCGGAGCGTAGCCTAAAACTCTGGATGGTTAGTCCAGTGACGTTACCACTACTGTACATCACTGTCTCCCCATGAGCTACAACATTTACAGCAATGTCTGCTCCGTTTCTAAGCTCATTTTCCTGCTTTCATATATTGTCCCCTTTAAAGAGAGAGACTCTAACCCTGTACTATGGTTTCATAAATGCTGAGGGCCTTTCCAGACTCCAAGTGGATTTAAATGATTCCTAAAATGTTTTTGAAGATGATCAGGAGACTCATCCTGAAATAAAAATGGAAAGTGCTGGAGAAACGCAGCGGATCTGGTACCATCCGTGGAGAGAAAATCATTTTGGGTCTGGTGTGACTGTCCATCGGAACTGATATTTTATCTGATCTTGACTATCCCGGTTTCATTTTGAACTGCTTCCCTATTTCTCCCACTTTTGCATATTTGTTTATAAAAATAAAGTCCATTTGGCCCATTTGACCGCGACAGCAGTAAAACCAGAATAAACCCCACCTTGCAGCTCTTGGTCATTAAGCTTGTTGGTTATGGAACTTTAATTACATTTCAAAAGAGTTTTTGAATTAATGTAGGATTCTGCTTCAACCAATTACTTCATGATCTCCAGGCTTCCCCCACCCTCTGGGTGATAAGATGCCCCTTCGATTCCCCTCCAATTCTTCATCAGATTATTTTAAATGTTCTTCCAGCTGCATCTGCACTCCCACTGTTTATTGCCTCATCTGCTTAAGGGAAATAGGTCCTTCCTATCCATTATGTTCAGGCCCTTCATAATTTTATTTGTCTCAATTAAACTTCCCCTCAACCACCTCTGTAGCAAAGAAAACACCCAATCTCTTCAGCCTTTCCTCATTACTGCAATTTTCTTTTTGCGGCTGTATTCACGTAAATCTCTCTCCCTTCATTTTGACGACGTCCTTCCTGTAATGCAGTGATAAAAGCTGGACACAGTTCTCTAGCTGTGGCCTAGCTAGTGGTTTCTACAGCTCTAACGTACCTACCTTGTGTCTTGCCTAATAAAGGTCAGTATCCTGTAAGCCACCTTAATTTCAACATCTACCTGCCCATCTACCTTCAGGGGTCTGTGGATATGCCTCCCTCGATCCTCTGTTTCATTCATTTTAAGTGTTGTTCCATTTATTGTGTATTCCCTTGTGTTGTTTAAACTCTCAAATGTATGTGTGCTTATCCAGATTGAAGTCCATTTACCCCTTCTTCTGCCCACAGTCACTTCACTACTTCCTGTTTTCTTCTTCACTTATCAACCACATTACCATCCTCTGTAAGCTTCCTAGTCATGCCATTATATTCATGTCTAACTCATCAGCTTTCATCGTGAAAATCAAGGGACTCAATATGGGGCCCTGTGGATTCCCACTGGAACTAACCTCCTTTACACGCAGGTCACACCCATTTGTTTCCTGCCACTGAGGCAATGTTTCAATCCAGCCTTTGACTCTCCCTTTGAATCCATGGCCTTTTACCTTCTCCATCAGTCTGTGATGTGGGATCTGCTAAAATCCTCCTAGATTACATCCGGCATGTCCCCCTCATTGATTCTTCTTGTTACCTCATCGCAGAAGTTTAGACAAAGCAATCAGATGTGACCTTTTCTTGTCATCTTGCTGACTGTTCTTTATTAATCTGTGCCTTTGTAAGTCTTCTTTTTTTCTACTTCATTCGCTCTTGGGCCATGGACATCGCTGGCTGGGCCAGCATTTATTGCCTGTCCCTGGTTGCCCTTGAGATGGTGGGGGTGAGCTGCCTTCTTGAACCGCTGCAGTCCACCTGCTGTGGGTTGATCCAAAATGCCATGAGGGAGGGTTTTCCAGGGTTTTGACCCAGCGACAGAGAAGGAATGGTGATATCTTTCCAAGTTAGAGTGGTGAGTGGCTTGGAGAGGAACCTGCAGGTCGTGGTGATCACATGTACCTGCTGCCCTTGTCTTTCCAGATGGAATTGGTCGTGAGTTTGGAAGGTGCTGAGTGAGGATCTTTTGGTGAATGTCTGCAGTGCATCTTGTAGATAGTACACACTGCTGCTACTGAGTGTTAGTGGTGGAGGGTGTGGATGTTTGTGAATCTAGTGCCAATCAAGCGGGCTGCCTTTATCCTGGTTGGTGTTGAGCTTCTTGAGTGTTGTTGGATCTGTCCCTGTCCAGGCATGTGGGGAGTATTCCATCACAATCCTGACTTGTGCCTAATAGATGGTGGACAGCCTATGGGGAGTCAGGAGGTGAATATTCCTACCTCTGACTTACTCTTGTAGCCACTGTATTTGTGCAACGAGTCCATTTGAATTTCTGGTTAGTGGTTACTCCAAGGGTGTTGATAGTTGGGGATTCACTTGATCATCAAGGGGTGATGGTTAGAGTGTCTCATATTGGAAATGGTCATAGCCTGGCATTTGTATGAAGACCGGTAACTGTGATGCTGGGGGCCACTAGAGGAGGACAAGCTGGATCATTCACTTAGCACTTCTGGTTGCAGATTGCTGTGAAAGCTTCAGTTTTATCTTTTGCACTGGTGCGTTGGGCTCTTCCGTTATTGAGGATGGGGATATTTGTGGGTTGTTTAATTGACCACCACCATTCACGACTGGATGTAGCAGGACTGCAGAGTTTGTAAGTTGCTTAGTTCTGTCACTCACTTTCTGATTTATGTTGTCCCGCAGAGGTTTTTCCAATAATTTTCTCACCATTGATGTTAGATCGGTTTGGCCCAGTTTACTTGGTCTGTCCCTTCCTCCTTTCATGAAATGTGGTCCTGGAAACTGTTGATTGTCCTCCACTCCTGAAGCTGGAGAGATTGGAAAATGGTGGTTAAAACTGTTACCATTTAGAGTCATAGAGATGTATAGCACGGAAACAGACCCTTCGGTCCAACCCGTCCATGCCGACCAGATATCCCAACCCAATCTAGTCCCATCTGCCAGCACCCCTTTCTTTCCTTGCTCTCTGTGCAGCTTTCCTTGCACCCAGACCTGACAATATTTCTACTTTTCAAAAGCACTAAAGCCTTAATTGTTCCTTTCCCACTGTGTTTAACCCATCCCATCCAATCTTTCACATTTTTATAGTGTCTGTTTCGTCACTTTGTTGTGAAGACAGATGTAAAGTACTCAGTAAGAACTATGCCTAAATCCTGTGCTTCCATGCAGGTATTAACATTTTTGTCTCTAATCAGCTCCATTAGTGATCCTATTACTGTTTGTGTGATTAAATATGCTTGGGGTTCCTTGATGTTACTGGCCGATATTATTTCACATTCTCTCTTTCTGTTCTTTTTTTTAAATTCACCCTGTCTTGCTTGTGCTACTCTAGACTGTCTGCAGTACTGAGCTCGCTATCTGACATGAGCCTCCTAACTTTGCCTTGTCCTGTACTGTGTACTGTTTAGCTTCCAAAGCTCAAGATTAGGAGTTCTCATTTTTTTCTCTATCGTGTTAAATACTTATCACTGTTGAGACACTAACTTTTTAAGACACTAACTGTTTCCAGTCTGCAGCAAATTGCTTAGTAACAGCGGTCACATTTCAGTTGAAAACTTTATTCTTAGTCTATCTCTGTCTGTATTATGCTAAATTTTAAATTGTGTGTGTGTGTGTCCACTTTATTTTTTGGGATCTGCCTTGCTCTCGTATCTTTTTGATGGAAATGTATCTTTCGGGATACTTTTTAAAAAAAACTTATTTCACGGGATGCAGGTGTCCCTAACAAGACCGGCATTTTTGTCCACTTCCTGATTTGTCCTTGAACTGATCGATGTGCTGCATCGATTCAGAGGGCAGTGATCTCGGCAGATTGGGTCTGGGTCTGAACGGCAGATTTCCTTCCCGAAAGTGAACCAGGTGGACTTTTAAAACAGTTGTCAGTCACCATCACTGAGCCCAATTTGCAAATTCCAGATTTGTTAACTGAATCCAAGTCCCACCAGCTGCTGTTTGGAATTTGCACGTTCTCCCAGTGTCTGCGTGGGTTACCCCTGGGTGCTCCGATTTCCTCCCACAGTCCAAAGATGTGCAGGTGGATTGGCCAGCTAAATGTGCGGTTGCAGGGCTTTGGGTAGGGGATTAGGTGCTCATCGGAGGGTCAGTACAGACTCACTGGGCTGAATGGCCTCCATTTGCTGTGTAGGGTTTCTGTAATTCTACGCATTTGTAACAATATTTCCCTGAGCTTCGGTCTGAATGACTAGTACAATGATGTCACCGTTATATTCTGAACATCGTCAAATGATACTTTGTGACGACTTGACATAACTTTTGTATGCTTATCTTCTAATATTCCAGCACTCAGTTAGTTTAAAAGAAGTTGCTTATTCAGTTAGCTGGATGTTCAAAGTGATGGGTTTATTATTACCCTTTGAGCCTTCCTGTTATAATATGATTGAACTCTCACCTTGGCCTATTGCTGAGAAGAAATGGCATTGCTTTACACACCAGGTCAATTTAAGTGGTATGGCCTTATCTAAACATTAGGCCATTTTATATTGGATTGAGCCAATAGGGTTGAAGCACTGATCTCTCTGGGAAACTACCAAAAACTTTTTATCTTTTTGGAAACTCTGTGTTTTCAATTTTTCGTAGAGTTCCTACAGTGTGGATACAGGCCATTTGCCTCAACAAATCCACACCAACTCCCCGAAGAGCATCCCACCCAGACTTGCCTCCCTAACCTATCCCTGTAATCCTGTACTTCCCATGGCTAATCACCTACCTTACATATCCCTGGACAGAAAGGCAACTTAGCATGGCCAATCCTCCTGACCTGCGCATATTTGGACTGTGTGCGAGGACACTGGAGCACCTGGAGGAAACCCACGCAGACACTGGGAGAATGTGCAAACTCCACACAGCCAGCTGCCCAAGGCTGGAATCCTCCCGGGTCCCCAGCACTGTGAGGCAGCAGTGCTAACTACTGAGTCACTGTATTCTTAATTAGTCTCCCTAATCATTTTAGTTTAATCTGAAGTCTTCCACATGAAATGTTGTAAAAATCTTTCTGAATAAATAAATTACCACATTAACTTTACCACTTTTTGGTCATAAGCACATTTTGAGATATAACAAGTGACTTAAATCTGACATTCACGATGAAGTATTTTTCATGTGTGACTGTTTGGATCATGTTTTTATTTGTCCTTCATTTGTTTTCCTGAACATCCTTTGTGATGTGTGAATGTCATTGGCAGGGGGCACATAGAGGATGTGTATGATATCTGCTGGACTCTCGATGGAAATCATATGGTATCCGGATCAGTTGATAATACTGCCATCATGTGGGACGTTAATAAAGGTGAATATGCATTTATTAAATTTAAGCAGCACGAAGTACAGTACAAGTTGGGATTTCTGAACCTCACTAAATGGGGTGTTCATCAGAAGCTGTGATAGCACTTGCTCCTGCTCCTCTCCTCCTCCTCCTACTGTGACCCCTGGTTCTGGATTCCCTGAACATTGGGACCACCCTTCCTGCATTGCCCGGTTTAGTCCTCCTTAGAATTTTATAGGTTTCTACAAGGATTAAATTTAAATTAAAAATCAGTAATTGCGACTCTAATGATGACCATTAATCCATTGTTGATTATTGGACAAACCCATCTGGGTGACTAAACTCTGTTTGTGCTATTCTTAGCTGGTTTGGCCTACATGTGACTCCAGACCCACAACAGTGTTGCCTTGGCTGAGAAGATAAGGGTGAATCCAAAGAGATCCTTTAAGTATGTGAAAAAGAATGACGAGAAAGAGAGAATAGGGCCCCTCAAGGACCAAAGTGGACATTTTATGTGTAAAACTGCAGGAGATGGGCAAGATCCTCAATGAATATTTCTCCTCTGTGTTTACCGTGGAGAAAGACATGAAGACTTGTGAACTTGGAGAAGTTAGTGGTCATCCCTTAGGGATGGTCCTATCACAGTAGAGGAGAGTTGGATGTATTAGAATACATGAAGGTGGATAAATCTCCTGCTCCAGACCAGATATATCCAAGAACACGGCAAGAAGCTCGAGAAGAAATCATGGGGGCCCTGGCTGATATTTTTGTGTCATTGTTAGCCATGGATGAGCCGTTGGAAGACTGGAGGGTAGCGAATGTTGTGCCTTTATTCAAGAAGGGCTGCAAAGAAAGGCCTGGGAACTATAGACCAGTAAGCTCAACATCTGGGGATAGGTAAGTGACTTGAGAAGATTCTGAGAGATAAGATACACAAACATTTGGAAAGACAGGGTTTGATTAGGAATAGTCGACATGGCTTTGTGAATAGGAGATCATGCCTCATAAATTTGTTAGAGTTCTTTGATGAAGTGACCAGGAAGGTGGTTGAAGGCAGGGCAGTAGACATACTCTATATGGATTTCAGTAAGGCCTTTGATCAGGTTCCACATGGTAGGCTGCGCTGGCAGGTTAGATCGCGTGGAATCCAAGGGGAGCTGGGAAATTGGATATGCAATTGGCTTGATGATAGGAAGCAGAGGATAATAGTGGAAGGATGCTTGTTGGACTGGAGGTCTGTGATTACTGAAGCGCCTCGGGTTACTCCTTCAAGTAACTTACCTGTCACAGATGTTTAGCTTACTGGTGTTGGGCCTATTACTATTTGTTATCTATATCAATGATTTGGATGAGAATGTGCAAAGCATGATTACTAAGTTTGCTGATGACAGTAAAGTAGATGGTATCATGGACAGTGAGGAAGGTTATCAGAAATGGCAGCAGGACCTCGGTCAGCTGGGGAAGTGGGCTGAGAAATGGCAAATGGAGTTTAACCTAGATAAATGTGAGGTCTTGTATTTTGGAAAGTCAAATCAAGGTAGGAGTTTCATGGTGAATGGTAGGGCCTTAAGGAGTGTAGTAGAACAGAGGGACCTTGGAGTTCAGGTGAATGATTCTCTGAAATTGGAGTCATAGACAGACAGGACAGTAAAGAAGGCTTTTGATACACTGGCCTTCATCAGTCAGC
Source organism: Chiloscyllium plagiosum (assembly GCF_004010195.1). Classification (NCBI taxonomy): domain Eukaryota; kingdom Metazoa; phylum Chordata; class Chondrichthyes; order Orectolobiformes; family Hemiscylliidae; genus Chiloscyllium; species Chiloscyllium plagiosum. The sequence continues at coordinate 62,794,779 of NC_057721.1, read as the reverse complement.
TTAAAAGTTGGGAAGTTATGTTGCAGTTATATGGGATGTTGGTGAGACCGCACTTGGAGTATTGGGTTCTGTCTTGGTCACCTTGCTATAGAAAGAATTATATTATTAAACTGGAGAGAGTGTAGAAGAAATTTACAAGGATGTTGCCAGGAATCAATGGTCTGAGTTATAGGGAGAGGTTGGACAAGCTAGTGCTTTTACCTTTGGAGCATTGGAGAAAGTGAAGTCATGTGGTGTGCAGGGTGTTCTAACAAGGTGGATAAAGAACTGATTGAGCAACAGGAGACAGAGTAGTAGTTGAAGGGAGTTTCTTGAAATGGAGAAAGGTGACCAGTGGAGTTCCACAGGGGTCAGTGCTGGGGCCACTGTTGTTTGTGATATAAATGATCTGGAAGACGGCACTGTTGGTATGATCAGCAAGTTTGCAGATGACACGAAGATTGCTGAAGTAGCAGAAAGCATAAGGGACTGTCAAAGAATACAGGAGGATGTTGATAGACTGGAGAGTTGGGCGGAAAAGTGGCAGATGGAGTTCAATCCAGACAAATGTGAGGTGATGCATTTTGGGAAGTCTAGTTCTAGAGCGAATTGTACAGTAAACGGAAGAGCCTTGGGAAAAGTTGATGAGCAGAGAGATCTGGGAGTGTAGGTCCATTGTATCCTGAAGGTTGCTGCACAGGTGGATAGAGTGGTCAAGAAGGCATACAGTATGCTTGCCTTCATCAGACGGGGTATTGAGTATAAGAGCTGGCAGGTCATTTTAAAATTGTACAAGATATTGGTTCGGCCACATTTAGAATACTGTGTACAGTTCTGGTCGCCACATTACCAAAAGGATGTGGACACTTTAGAGAGGGTGCAGAGAAGGTTTACGAGAATGTTGCCTAGTATGGAAGATACTAGCTATGAAGAGAGGTTGAGTAGGTTAGGATTGTTTTCTTTAGAAAAAAGGAGATTAAGGGGGGGGACCTAGTTGAGGTCTACAAAATCGTGAAGGGTATAAACAGGGTAGGTAGAGATGAGCTTTTTCCCAGGGTGAAGGATTCAATAACGAGAGGTCACACTTTAAAGGTGAGAGGCAAAAGGTTTAAAGGGGGGATACACGCAGCAAGTGCTTTACGCAGAGGGTGGTGGGCGTTTGGAACGTAGTAGAAGCAGGCATGGTAGATTCATTTAAGATGCGTCTGGACAGATGCATGAGTAGGTGGGGAGCAGAGGGATACAGATGCTTAGGAATTGAGCGATAGGTTTAGACAGTGGATTTGGATCGGCTCTGGCTTGGAGGGCCGAAGGGCCTGTTCCCGAGCTGTAAATTTTCTTGTTCTTTGAGACTGAGGGGGGGGTAATCTTATAGGAGTGTATAAGATCATGAGAGGCATCATACGGTGAATGCAGTCTTTTTCCCAGGGTTGGGGAATTGAGGACTAGAGGGCATCAGTTTAAGGTTAGAAAGGAAAGAATAAAAGGGAACCTGAGGGACAACATTTTTGCACAGAGGGTGGTATGCATATGGAATGAGCTGCCAGCAGAAGTGGTTGAGGTGGGTACGTTAACAACATTTAAAAGACATTTGGACAAATCCATGGATAGGAAAGGATTAGAAGGATATCGGCCAAGTGCAGGGAAATGGGACCTGTCTCCATGGGACCCTATGACTCTTAATGGCCCTCTTGGATAGGAAATAAATGCTAGCCGAGCCAGCAACACCCTCAGCCCATGAATGATATTTTAGAAAGGTCTAAACTGATCCAGTTTCTTTTGCTGCCTTCGTTGTGCCATCCCAGGAATCGGTCTGGTAAATCTTAGTTACTCTCCCTCCTGAGCCAGAGCATCCTCCATCAGGTAAGGATTCCAAAACTGTACACTGTACTTCAGGTGTGGTCTCACCAGGGCCCTGTACAATTGCAGCAAGGTATCCCTGCTCCTGTACTCGAATCATCCCAGTATGAAGGTTAACTTGCCTCCTTCACTGCCTGCTGCACCTGCAGGTTTGGTGAATGCAAGTCAGGAGTGACAAAGCGATAGTGCAGTTTTTCCTTCTCAGTACATATGAATTAGCTTTTTGGGTTAGATTAGATTCCCTATAGTGTGGAAACAGGCCCTTCAGCCCAACAAGTCCACACCAACCTGAAGAGTAAGCCACCCAGACCCATTTCCCCTGCATTTACCCCTGACTAAGGGACGCTTGTTTTTTTTACTTCTCTTTCTGATAACTCATTGCCCCTCCCTAATGGCACTGGCTGACAAGATGTCTGTGATTAAAAACCGGCTGTGTGGAGAATTATATGTTGCATCTTGGGTATGGTGTGCTGAGGGTCTTGACAGCTCTGCGTAGTAACTTGATTGAGACATCTATAATATCCTGAGGCGAAGTCAATATTTCTTCTTGGGGGATAATATAAAGCAAAGAACTGGATGCAGGAGATCTGAAATAAATAAAAGACACAAGATTAGAGAAACTCAGCGGGTCTGGCAGCATCTTTGGAGAGAAAGCAGAGTTAATGTTTCTGGTCCAGTGGCCCTCCTTCAGACCTGGGCTGAGAGGGTCATATCCGTGTTTAAAACAACACCCACTTAAGAGGTGAGGTGACTATTTTTCTGAGGACTGATTGTCTTTGCAACTCTCTTTCTGAAACGTTGGTGGAAGTAGAACTTTTGAATATTTGTAAAGTTGTGAAGTAAATGGTGAAAGGTTATCAGGGAAATGCAGGAGTGCAGCTTTGAGGTTGAAATGGGATCAGCCATGATCTTATGGAGTGGTGAAGCACACCTTGGGGGGTGAATGGCCTACCTCTGTCCGAGTTTTTGTAATACCCTGCATTTCCTTAATGTATGTGCACAAAATGCATCTCTAACCTGAAACTATATAATCGATATGTAACTACTGCGTTTTAATTCTAAAAATCGACTTGAAATGGTCAAGGTGATTAGTAAAACTTACGAGTTTATACCCAAGAACTGAATTATTACTTTGACGTCCACATGTTTGTTTTCATATTTTCAGGGGCAAAGTTGTCCATCTTCAATGAGCACAAGAGCTATGTGCAAGGTGTCACGTGGGACCCTCTCGGACAATACATTGCCACACTGAGTTGTGATCGGTAAGGTGACTGATATTTTCCACGTTTACCTTCTTCGAAGTAAATTCCTGACCATTTGAACATCACATTTGAGAGTTGATCCTGCTTGTTGTTTAAGATGTCCTCTTGAACAGTTAGCCCTACTAAATTGCTTTCTTTATTTTTCTCGAGCGAGTTCCGGAATTCTGTTAAAGGAAGATGGTGTCCTACCAACGGAATAGTATTTTCCAAAGAAATAGTGTGAGCATTAGCGAGGGTAATGCAGTGAATGTTGCCTACGTGGATTTCAGTAAGGCATTTGACAAGGCCCTACATTAAGTAAAACTAAATCCTGCAGGAGACCGGGAATGTGGTGAGTTGGTTCCAAAATTGGCTTTGTGACAGGAAACTTTTTTTTTCTGTGAATCGAGAGCATTTCCTATGATCTCTCATAGGGCTCAGGTTTGAGTCCCTTGCTGTTTGAGGAACAGATTAATGATTCAGATTTAACTTTGGGAGGCCCGAGTGGGAAATTTGCAGAGGGCACAATAATTGGCCCGGTAGTGACAAAGTTGGCAAAGTGTTGGTGGTTTGGTTGAATGGGTAGAAAAGGAGTGAATGGAAGTAAGTCTGGAGTACTGTGAGGTTATTAGGGGTCAGGAAGTGCCTAATAAAGGAAGGGAACACAAACTAAATGGGAGGGACTGAGGGGGAGTGAAAGAAATGAGAGATCTGGGAATGTGTCCACAAGTCCCTGAAGGGGTCAGCACAGGTACACTAGGTGATGAGAATGTGGAGGCTTTTTTTCTTTGGATGAGGTATTGAATAAAGACTTTTGGAATACTGCGTACAATTGTGAACTCCCTACTATAGGAAGGAAGGTGTTAAACTTGAGCAGATGCAGAATAGATTTAAAAGACCGTTGCCAGGGTTAGAGGGTTTAAGCTATAGGGAGAGGCTGAATAGGCTGGGGTTGTTTTCCCTGGAGCGTCGGAGGCTGAGGGGTGACCTTATAGAGGTTTATGAAAACATAAGGGATGTGGATAGGATGAATAGACAAGGTCTTTTCCCTTGGGTCGGGGGAGTCTAGAACTAGAGGCCATAGAAAATAGCTGCAGGAGTAGGCCATCTCGCCCTTCTAGCCTGCACCACCATTCAATGTGATCATGGCTGATCATGCAATTTCAGTATCCCATTCCCGCTTTCTCTCCATATCCCCTGGTCCTTTTAGCCGTGAGGCCCATGCCCAGCTCCCAGGTTTCGGGTGAGGGAAGCAATTTAAAAGGGACCTTGGTTAACTTTTTCACACAGAGGGTGGTGCGTGTATGGAACAAACCGTCAGAGGAAGTGGTGGGGCTGGGTACAATTTCAACAATTATAAGGCATCTGGATGGGTATATGAATAGGAAGGGTTTAGAGGGATATGGGCCAAATTCTGGCAAATGGAACAAGATCACATTGGGATGTCTGCTCAGCACGGACGAGTTGGATGAAGGGTCTGTTTCTGTGCTGTATGACTCTGTGACCAGGGACTGGAGTAATGCTGGTTTGGCCGCAGCTGGGTATTGTGTAGAATTCCGGTCACCACGTTCCAGGAAGGGCATAATTGCTCCAGAGAACGTTCAGGAGGAGATTTACAAAGGAGTATGTTGCCAAGGCTTGCAAATTGTAGCTAAAAGGGAGAATGGGAGTGGTAGGGTGATGGGTATCCTAACGGAGGTGAGTAAGGTAATGAGGCTCCTGGATAAAATGGGCATCAGAGAAGTCAATTACCAATGGTTACAGACTTGAAGTGATTGGTGGAGGGTTAGAGGGGTACGAGGATAAGCCTGTTCACCCAGAGAGAGGTAAGTATCTGGAATTCACTGCCCACTTTGGTGATTGAAGTGTTTAAACGGAACCTAGATCTGCTCCTGAAATGCTAATGCTGCCAGGCCGCAGATCGGGTGCTGGAAAGAGGTGTTCAGGTGAGCAGCTTGTTTATTCAGCCAGCACAGACCCGAGGGGTCTCCTTCTGTGCTGTACCTTTTTTAATGGTCCTGTTTTGATCCAGAGGCAGAGGGGTATATCTGACAGGTATCTAAATGTGGAATGTCAGCGATATGTCCGACAATTACCCCTAGATTCCCAATTCTTGATCAGCTTTTGGTTTATTGTACACTGTTATTTTTTGTCACTATGCATGTCCAGGTATTTCCATAATTAACATCCTGATAGAAAAAAATAAATTAAAAAAAAGAGTTTATTAATGTTAGCATAATTTTAGCATTTATCTAAACAAATTTCTGTTGTGCTGGTTTGTATCAGTGTGTTTTTCGCTATGTGAGAATGTGGTTTGAATATGTTTTTATTTGTCTGTGTGGTTGGATACTGAATATGCAGTGGAACGTTTGCATCCTAAGAATGGTGAATATGTGAAACTCTCAACCACAGGAATAGTATCAATACCTTTAAGAGAAACGAGGGAGAATGGATTGTTACGGTATTAGATTTAACTGGGGACAAATAGATGAGGTTTTGTTTAAATTAGATTAGATTACTTACAGTGTGGAAACAGGCCCTTCAGCCCAACAAGTCCACACCGACCCTCCGAAGAGCAACCCACCCAGACCCATTCCCCTACATTTACCCCTTCACCTAACACTACGGGTAATTTAGCATGGCCAATTTACCTAACCTGCACATTTTTGGATTGTGGGAGGAAACCGGAACACCCGGAGGAAACCCACGCAGACACGGGGAGAATGTGCAAACTCCACACAGAATTGAACCCGGGTCTCTGGCGCTGTGAGGCAGCAGTGCTAACCACTGTGCTGCCCCGTTTTAGTGAATGTTAAATATCAGAATGGAGTGGTTGGGCTGAAATGGCCTGATTCAGTGTCCCACATCTTATGGAAGCCTATATGATTGATCAGAAATTGTATTCTCATTGATTGTGTACATAGCAGCATTACAGTTCCAATCAATTGCTGAACAAATGTGAGATATTTAAAGTGTCACTTTGTATTTTGTTTCACAGGGTTATGCGGGTGTATAGCACACAGACCAGGCGGGTGGCATTTAATGTCAGCAAGATGTCATCTGGTAATGAAGGCGAGGTAAGTGAGACTGCGAGAGAGCACCTTGAATAGAGAGGTGGACTGTTCATAATGTTATCCTGCAGAGCTCTGGAAATGATGGCCAAGTTTTTAACAATGTGCCTGGCATGCAGGCCAGGATTATCCTTCCTTTCTGGCATTCCCTGCTGTATGGCACCAATTGAGACAATACTGGATGTAATCCAGTCATAGATTCCTGTAGCTTGGAAATAGACCCCTCAGTCCAACCAGTCCAGGCCAAGAAAACTCGCAAACTAAGCTAGTCCCAGCTCCTGGCCCGTAGCCCTGTCATACGTCCCATTCTCATTGTTGGATGTCTGATATCTCCAATTGCTGTGGACGTTTTTCTAACCCAACTCAGCCAGATATCCGAGAAGATCGGGTGTTACTGGCCATTTCTTTTGAGTTTTAGCCGAAACGATGCCTGGTGATCTAGAGCCCTGATGGAAATTCCACCTCTGTGTTTATCGGCAGTTCCACAGCATTGGGAAATGAGCAACTGAACGAGTCTGCAGTGTTATCATGAAGGTCAGCATGAACACCTGCAGCTCCATTGATAAGAATCAACACTGAATTGAAAGAACATGGGTCCCACAAAATTCCACACTCACCCGAGGTGCTGTTTTCCTTTCGGTTCAGGCAGACACAAAATGCCCCATCCTGGCACTAATTTAAAGGAGAATGGAGGAATTAATCTCCCTATCCTGGCCACCGTTAATGTCATGAAAACAGGTTCCCTGCCCATTTTCACATTGTTTGCAGGCGTTTGCTTTGTGCAAGTCCCACATTGCAAAACCAACAATACTTCAAGAAGTACTTAGTTGGCTGTCAAGCACTTTGGAGAGTTGCTTTATAAATGTAGATCTTTTCTTGTTTTTTTTTTAAAAAGTGAGCTTCTCTAAAACCAGCAAACCCAGGGGATTATTTGAATGTTAACACAGCTGGCTTTTTAACCATGAGATTCCTGACTGACCATTCTGTACCTGCAGTGTCTTCTTGTGGCAAAAAGCTAGTATTGCGGCACCATCACATCCAATGGATGAGTTTCTGGGTTTGGGGTGGGGACACTGTTGAAGATGCCATCTTTCAGATGAGACTTTAAACTGCAGCCTTGCCTGCCTTCTCTAGTAGAAGTAAAAGATGCCATGATATACTGGGATCATTGAGGTGTTGCCCTCATTCCCCATATCTTGACAGTTCTGATATTTCAAAAGCACTTATTCTGTAAAGTACTTTGAGATGTCTGGAATTGGTGAACGGTGCTATAGAAATGTAAATCCTTCACCTTACCATAGCCTGTTGACCTGCTACTTTCAAACTGGGATACTGACTTTGGAGTCCTCAGTCTTTGATAAGTAGCTTTATTAGTATAAAATAATTTTGAGCTTTCAGTTTCTGGTTGGCCGTTCTGAAACCGGTTTCCCTTTTCCATTGTAGGTCTAAAGATGCAGGAATTAGGGCGATGGAAGCACGTCGTGTTCCCAGCTGTCTTACACACATACGATCCACACTGTGCAAAATCCCTTATCCGTCCTGCCTTCTCATTGTCCAAACACTCCCTCCAATTTATAAGTTGATTCGTATGTGGTTATTTTGATTTCGTAAATGCTGCTCACGGTGTGATCTGCTCCATGTTGGACAGACCAAAACACGGGTTAAATTCTACTCAGCAGGTCTGGTAGCATCTGTGGGGAGAAAGCAGAGTTAACATTTTGGGTCCAACCCGTTTGCCAAGCACAAACCTGCCTGTCGTTTGAACTGTCCACCTTGCTGTTCCGTTGACATCGCTGTCCTTGGCTTATTGTGCAATTCCAGTGAAGCTCAGTAGAAGCTTGAGAAACAGCACATTATCATTCAATTAGACACTTCACAGCCTTCTAGACTCAACATTTAGTTCACCCGTTTCACACTGTGAACTGTCTTGTATTTTATTTCCTTTTGCTTTGTTGGGTTTAGCTTTACAGTCATCTCTCTCTCGTTGGGCAGCAGCTGTTCATATCCTGCTTTTCAGACAGATCTTTACTTGACATTTTACTGCACCCTTTGACTGTGTGTCACCAGTCTTTAATCTCTCCATTACAGACCTCTTGTTTGTGTTGTGTTCTGCCCCGCCTCAGCTGATTAAAACTGATTGCAGTTCTCTGTCAGCAGAATGTAGCAGAGGTGGAAATGCCAGCAATTGCTAGATCCTATGTGAGAATAAAGAAAGGAAAAAGAATGACTTCCATGATGTATGTTACTATTCACCTTATACATTTCTGATCTGGATGAAGGAACTGAGGGCATTGTTGCTAGGTTTCTCGCTACCACAAAGATAGGTGTAGGGAAAGGTAGTGTTCATGAAGCAGGGAGTCTGCAGAAGGACTTGGACAGGCTAAGAGATTTGGCTAAGAAATGGCCGATGCAATACTATCTTGGAAACTGAGAGATTATGCACTTTGGGAGGAAGAATAGAGGTGTAAATGGGGAAAGGCTTTGGAAATCTGAAGCACAAAGGGGCATGGAAATCCTAGTTCAGAATTCTTTTAAGGTTAACATGCAGGTTCATTTGGCAATTAGGAAGGCCAATGCAATGTCAGCATTCATTTCGAGATGGTGAGAATACAAGAACAGGGATGTACTGCTGAGGGCTGTATAAGGCTCTGGTATTCGGAATATTATGAGCGGTTTTGGGCTGTATAAGGAAGGATGGGCTGGGGGTCTATGGGAAGTTCACAAGCTTGATCCTGGGGATGAAGTGCTGTCTTATGAAGGGGGGTTGAGGACTCCGGGTCTGTACTTGATGGAATTTAGAAGGATAAGGGAAGGATCTCATTGTAAGTTCCAGAATACGGAGAGGCCTGGATAGAGTGGATGATGGGAAGATGCGAGTAGGAGAGACTAGGACTCGGGGGCGCTGCCTCAGTGAAGTGATGGTCGAGATGAGGAATTTCTTCAGTCAGAGGGTGGTGAAGCTGTGGAACTCATTGCTGCAGAAGGCTGTGGAGGTCAAGTCATTGAGTGTAATTAAAACCAAGTCAGATTAGCAAGGGGATCAAGGGTTACAGGAAGAAGGCAGGGGAATGGGATTGAGAAACACACCAACAATGATTGAATGACAGAGCAGATCTGAAGGGGCCAAATGGCCTATTTCTGCTGTTATATCTTAGGGCTTTGTCCTTTTTTTTTTTTACAAGTTTTATTGTGGCTTTGTCTCTCCTAATTATTGTGATTTGCTCTGGCATTGGTCATTGGTGCTTCAGCTTCAGTATGTTCTGTGTCTGTGCTGTGTGAACAGCGCAGTTCATGATGCGTGGTGTGACTCGGCTATATTTAGCCTTACGGTTCTAATCATGTTATATCCAGTGTTCAGCTCTGGTTACAGCTCAGAAGCAGCAAGTCCTGACACGAGGGGGGTTGACTGTAAGTGACATTAGTGCAAGGCTCATGGTGAAGTGACACATTCTTTCCAGCAATGTGTGGTCACATGCCCATCATCACCTCTCTCTCTCTCTCTCTCTCTCTCTCTCTCTCATAGCCCATCATGGTTTTGTCAAACATATTCACGATATGTTCAACCTGCCCTCTCTCTAGCAAATTCTGTACTGTAACCTGTGATTGGCTGCCTTTCTCTCTGCCTTCAGAAAAATCCAAAGAAACCTTTTTGAACCATTGTGTATCCCATTTAACCCTGCCTCCACTTACTGACTGTCCACTCGTGTGCTTTAAGTGAATCTTTGTAAGTGCGAATCCCAATGCAAGTATGAAATGTGGAAAGAAATTACTTTGAAGCGCTCATTTGCTGGAATTAGAACTCATTCCTTCCTTTTTCATATTTTAAACTGATGACAGACCAAGAGTTATCGGATGTTTCACGATGATGGCATGAAATCGTTTTTCCGCCGACTCACCTTCACACCAGATGGCTCTTTGTTGCTCATTCCGGGTAAGCAGATCTTGACTGCCTGATTGTTCTTTTGCAGAGTGATGACTGAGCCTTTCTGATTTCCCCGGAGAACGTGCGGAACCTACAATTTCCTGTTTCTCCCCAGCAACCACTCAGCCTATCGAAATTCCTCTTGCCAACCCAACAGCAACCGCTTTCTCCTGTGGCATGAATTGTGGTGATAGTTTAAATATTTGGAATACTTGTGTTTATTTCAATGATATTCAGCAGTATTAAAGAGCGCTTGGTGCTAGGATCTAAAGGAAATACCCAAGCAGCTGTTTCAGAAACAGTGGCAATATTTACCAGTTTGTTTTCATGTCCAGCGTAACCTAACTTTGAGTTCTTCTGTTGGATGACAGAGTTGAGGAACTTGACAGGTCAGTGATGGAAATGAATCAGATTGGAGAGTTCTGGCTCTATGCCTTCCTGGCCAGCAGTGAGATACTTAATCTCAGCTAAGGCAACAGTAAGGGCTGTACAGATACTTTTTGAGGACAAGAGGACAAAAGTAATTCAGGACTTCTGTTCCTGAGTGCTCTGTAATATAGATACTTTCCAATCAACTGACTAGGGAGAGTCAGCATGGCTTTGTGCGTAGGAAATTGTCTAATCTTGAGGTTGTTTTGGAAGGTGACAAAGAAAACTGATGAAAGCAGAGCAGTAGATGTTGTCTATGTGGACTTCAGCAAGGAGTTCAACAAGGTTCTGCATAGTAGACTGGTTGGTAAGGTTTAAAAAAAATTAGCTGTGCTGGGTCCCTTGCTTTTCTTCATTTATCCAAATGATTTAGATGTGAATATAGGAGGCGTGGCTAGTAGGTTTGCAGATGCCACCAAGTTTGGTGGTGTAGTGGATAGTGAAGAAGATTCTCTCCGTGTACAGCGGGACTTTGATCAGATGGGCCAGTGGGCTGAAGAATGCCAGATGGGTTTAATATAGGTAAATGTGAGGTGCTGTGTTTTGATCAGGCAAACCAGGGCAGGGTGTACACAGTTAAAGGTAGGGCCCTGGGCAGTGCTGTCAAACAAAGGAACCAAAGCACGCAGATTCAGACTTCCTTGGAAGTGGAGTCACAAGTAGACAGGATGGTGAAGGAGGCTTTTGGCATGCTTGCCTTCATTGGTCAGTGCATTTGAGTATAGGAGTTGGGACATCATGTTGTGGTTGTATAGGAAGTTAGTGAGGCCACTTTTAGAATAATGCATTCAATTCTTTTCTCCCTGCTGTAGGAAAGATATTTTTAAACTTGAAAGGATTCAGAAAAATTTACAGCAATATTGCCGGGACTGGAGGGTTTAAGCTATGGGGAGAGGTTGAATGGGCTGGGGCTGTTTTCCTGGAGCATCGGAAGCTGAGGGGTGACCTTATAGTGGTTTATAAAATGGTAGATCGGTTTAAGATATCAGGTCGGCAGGGATGGGTTGGACTGAAGGGTCTGTTTCCGTGCTGTATAACTCGATAATCTGCAGGTATGCTGCCACTCTGCCAGAACAATTCCTGATGATCTGGGTTGTAAACATTTCTGCACTTTGAGGGAACATCTTATTCTGAACTGCCCTTCCAGCACAGTCTGCAGTGTGCGAACTGCTGAGAGTTGCTGGTACACCACTCTGCAATGATTCAAAGGAGAGAGTTGATTTTAACATGTTAGCTAACTGGTGTATGACTCTTAATCACAAATGGTTTCATCTGTGTCACTGGGGTATTTTAAAAAACTGCTTTGTGTCATAATGTGGTTTATTTCGGATACCCTTTCAAAAAGTCTTTGCAGATTGTTTTCTAAGTCACGCATGTCCTTCAGCTGAGCCACGCTCCTCTGAAGCTACTGCCTCACCCAGTCCCAGCTTGCACTCCCAGAGTCCTCTGCAGTATATCGACAGTCTGATGTCTCAGTCACATGATGCCATGACATGAACATTTATGGAAGGTCTGCTGCTGATGATACAAAACTTAGAGCGACCAGCAGGTGGTAGCACTGCTCCCTTTGCAAGGGACAGACAATGGAGGCTGAGAAATGTTTGAATTACCAATCTTAATTTTTTGCCTTCAGCCTTTCCTCAACTGTGTCTATGACAAAAACAGATGCCATCGGTGTTAGTCATTGGATTATGATAGAGGGTATATTTCCTTCTTGGGACCAGCAAGTGCCAGCAAGCATCTTGAGAAAGTCAATGATTATTGAAGGCAGATTAAAAAAAAGACAGAGCACTTGGATTCAAGAATGCTAGATGGTCCTGATCTTGGCAATAACCGAACCATTGTTTTTAAATCGGCACATGTCAAAATAAAGAAGGGTTTATCAAGGACAAATACAAGGAAGACCATCAGAGAACAATCAGATAAATGCAAGCCAGTGTGCCTTTGCAAAGGGTGGTGTTGCTTAAGGTGAATGATGTGGAGGGCTGGGATGGGAAAAGTTGAAAATCTCTCAACACCAGGTTATAGTCCAACAGATTTATTTGGAAACACAAGCTTTTGGACCACTGCTCCTTCCTGTCTGTGTCGATATGTGTGATCTTCTTGGAGAACCTCTTCATTCTAAACTGGCAGTTGGTGTCGATGGTAGCCATGAAGGAGCAGCGCTCCGAAAGCTTGTACTTCCAAATAAACCTGTCAGACAATAACCTGGTGTTGTGTGATTTTTAACTTTAAGTGTAAGCATGGATAATTTGAGGGAAGTTTTACTTATGGGCTCACGGGATGTGGATGTCACTAGCAAGGCCTGCATTTATTGTTAATTCTTAATAATAATGGCTAATTTATTGCCATTCCTAATTGTCCACCTATACTTCCCACTGCTTCGGGAAAGCAACGAACATAATCAAAGATGGCTTCTACCCCGGTTATAATCTCTTCCACCACCTCCCATTGGGCCGAAGATAGAAAAGTTTTTATACACATACGAATAGGTTCAAGAACAGCTGCTTCCCACCTTTGTTAGACTTCTGAATGGACCTTTCAAATTTCAAATGTAATGTTGATCTCGCTGTCTGTGCACCTTCTCTGACCTGTAGCGTAGTATTCTTTACTCTGTTCTACTACCCTAATGCACTTTGTATGGTATGAATCTGCCTGTACTGCACATAAGACAAAACTTTTCACTGTAGCTAGGTACATGTAACGGTAATAAATCAAATCAAGGAAGGAGTCAGCCCATTTCTCTCGGTCTGGAGACACATGCAACCCAGACTGGGTAAGGCTGGCAGGTTCCTTTCCTAAAAGGACATTAGTGAATCAGATGAGTTTTTACAACGCTTGACTATGGTAGCATGCTCATCATTTTAATTCCAGAATCTTATTTTGCCTTTGCCATGGTGAGATTCGAACCCATGTCCAGTAACATGACCACTATAACAACCACTGCCTCTAAAATGGAAGCTGGAAGAGGAGCAATGGTTGAATGAACATTGGCTGAAGGAAGAATAAAGTGTGTTATTTGATAAGAGAGTGATGGCAGAAGTGAGAGAGACTGAGTGGGATGTTCATGGATTGGTCAGGAGACCCTGCATGTGCCTGGTTCAGGTGCCCACTATAAGTTCATCGAGAATAAGGGTGGAACTAAGGTATGAAGCAGGCAGGAACTGGGAGAAAAAAGGGTAAAATTAACTCTAGTAAATCAGTGAAATAAAAGTCAGAACAGTTAATTGTGAAATACAAGCGATCCTGCTCCTTTCTGCTATTGTGTTCATTTCAACATGTGGAACCACATTGCAGCTGTATTGCCTCAAACAGGACCGATCGTGGTATCTTCAGGTTGCGATGTACTCTTGTAGAGGGAGCATTGGATACAACATATTGACAGGGACCCTGTGTATTACTTATGATGTAGATTCAGCCAAAGATCAAATATGTGATAGATATTAAATCACTGTGGAGTAGCAATGTTTAATAGATTGTCGAATCTTGTGTCAACGGAGAATAGTTTGAAATTATCACAATAAAACTATAGATTACCTTGAGTATTTTATTTAGTGAACCAGACCAAGCATGTTGAGAAGCATTCAGCGTTTGTGACTCTTTTAATGCTAACATGAGTTGAATAACTCTATGACCAAAGACTGGGGAGACTGATGCTCGTCAATCTTAACTTGACAGAGAAAAGACAGTGTAGAATTATAGAAGATATGAACTGATGCAGATAAACTCACCTTGAAATACTACTTTAGATTATGTCAAGTTATTGTAGCAGAGGATAAAGACTATCGAAAGAAATGATGCCAGGAACCATTTTAGTTTTGGTAGGCTAATGGGGACTTAAAACCTAGGACAGGACAGAACACTATGATGGAGATGCCGCTGTGTTTTTGTGTTGTCCTTTAGATGCAAATGTGGATGCAAATGGTAACAATCTGAGACAGGAATAGTCTATGCTACATCTGCACAAACATGAGGTTCATTGCTCTTTTAACGTCCTGCTTTCCCTGGCTTTCAAGAGAAACACCAACATTAAGCTCCTTGCAAACGTCAGTTGTGAACTTAAGAATGGTAGTAATTGTGGTGAATGGGGCAGGCCCCATTAGTTGCACAATCAACATCCACCATTGCCGTTCCCTAAGTCCTGCCCTGTTCTCGGCCTCGCCTGAGCTACATTGTCAGTCACAGTAACCCATTGATGTTGAAATGTCTTGGTTTGGAACTCATGAGGCTTCCATGGTTTGGAAGAGGAAGCCTTTCTGGTTTCTGTAAAATCAGGGACTTTCACGACTGGAGTTCCTCAAGAGTCACTGTTGGGACCAGAACTTTTGATTTTGCACATTAATGATCTAGATGAAGGAGCCGAGGGCATTCTGGCTAAGTTTGCAGATGATATAAAAGAGAGGTGGAGGGACACTGGGGAAGTAGGGAGGCTGTAGAAGATTTGGGCAGGTTAGAGTGGGCAAAGAAGTGGCAGAGGAACACTGAGAAAGTGCGAGATCATGCACTTTGTTAGGAAGAATATAGGCATAGGCTATATTCTATATGGGAGAAAATTCAGAAGCCTGAAGTGCAAAGGGACTTGGGGGTCCGAGTTCAGGATTCTCTCAAGGTAAACGTGCAGGTTGAGCCAGGTAGTTAGTAAGGCAAATACAAGGTTGGCATTTATTTCTAGTAGACTAGAATATAAAAGCAGGGATGTACTTCTGAGGCTTTATAAAGCTCTGGTCAGACCACATTTAGTGTATTGTGAGCAATGTTGGACCCCAAACCTCAGGAAGGATGTACTGGTCCTGGGGAGGGTCCAGAGGAGGTTCACGAGAATGATCCCAGGAATGGAAGGCTTACCACAGAGGAATGTTTGAGGACTCTGAGTCTATACCTGATGGAATTTAGAAGGATGAGGGAGCATCTAATTGAAATCTACAGAATATGGAGGAACCTCGATTATCTGAACGAGATGGGCAGGCACTGTTACGTTCGGATAGTTGATTATTCGGTTAATTGATTGAATGCCTCTCCACTGGGGCTCGGTGTTTTCTGAATGCCTTGCTCCCTCTCTGTCTCAGGGTGTGTAAGGGACCTGCAGCAATGCTGAACCCCCCCCCCCCCAAAACAGTTCAATGGAATTGACGCAGCGAACACTTGCTAAGTCTGCTCCCCGGCAGCAGCACACCGCGTGTGAACCCCTGCTCCCCGCAGCCGGACTGGACACCAACAGTAAGACTGCTGGTGCCTTTGGGGGGGGGGGGGGTGAAGCTCAAAATAACATGTGCACGCACACCCCACTTTGTCCTGTACAGGGCAGTGTTGGAGAGATTATCAGGGGAAGGTGGGGTTTAGAGTACACCTGTGTGTAGAACTCCAGGAAAGTGTGGGGAGCGAGAAGGCAGGCAGGCAGTCGTTTGGAGATGGTCCCTGTGCTCCCATTGATGTCCAGGACTGTTCTCGGCAGCATTTCAGAAAGCCGGGTGCATTTTTAATTATTGTAAACAAAAGATGCGGGCAGTGTTGAAATACCTCTTTGATGTAATGAGATCTTCTTCAGATAATCCGAAATTCGGATAATCGAGGTTCCTCTGGACTGAATAGCCGTTGGGAATACTGTGGACAATGGGAAGATATTTCTATTAGCAGGAGAGACTAGGACCAGTGGGTACAGCCTTAGAGTAAAGGGGAGACCCATTAAAACAGAGATGAGGAATCATTTCTTCAGCTCGAGAGTGGTGAATCTATGGAATTCATTACCACAGAAGGCTATGGAGGTCAGGTCACTGAGTATATTAAAGACAGGCGTAGATGATCTAGATGAAGGAGCCGAGGGCATTCTGGCTAAGTTTGCAGATGATATAAAAGAGAGGTGGAGGGACACTGGGGAGGTAGGGAGGCTGTAGAAGATTTGGGCAGGTTAGAGTGGGCAAAGAAGTGGCAGAGGAACACTGTGAGAAAGTGCGAGATCATGTACTTTGTTAGGAAGAATATAGGCAGAGGCTATATTCTAAATGGGAGAAAATTCAGAAGCCTGAAGTGCAAAGGGACTTGGGGGTCCGAGTTCAGGATTCTCTCAAGGTAAACGTGCAGGTTGAGCCAGGTAGTTAGTAAGGCAAATACAAGGTTGGCATTTATTTCTAGTAGACTAGAATATAAAAGCAGGGATGTACTTCTGAGGCTTTATAAAGCTCTGGTCAGACCACATTTAGTGTATTGTGAGCAATGTTGGACCCCAAACCTCAGGAAGGATGTACTGGTCCTGGGGATCAAAGGTTATGGGGAGAAAACTTTCTCAACCCCATTCTCCTGTTATCAGCCATGATTAAATGGCGGAGCAGACTCTCGATGGGCTTGAACGGTCTAATTTCTGCTCCTATGCCTTATGGTCTCATGCAGTGGTTTGTTCTCTGAGCGACTGATTCTCTGAGCTGTTTGTACAATGGATGAGGCTCAGCAGAGGGGTTGAAGCCTTGCAAAATTGGCTCTTGTATGTATTTGAATAAGGTTCCCTGTAACAAAAGGATATGTGTCTTGCATTTGCCGTCTTGTTGCTGATTTCAGCGAGGGGTTTGTTTTTGTGAGGATTTTTTGTTTTCTGTTATTACTTGTTGGTGGGAACTGTTTCGAATGTATATTCTCAGGTCCAGTTGTACAACACCAAGTTGAACTTATTTTTCTATCATTAACGAAACTTGGCTTAAGAAATGTGAGATTAAGGATAGGCTAGGTTTAACAGGGCACTACATTCTGATTGCTGGTGTTCCCTGACTACTTTTGTTACATTACTGCTTGAGGTCTCCTTTGTAAGAGTTTGGCATCAAACTACAGCAGTAAGGAGCAAAATTCTGCGCATCATTCAAGTGGGTGATGTTCACAATTCAATCAAGGATCATTCCTTCTCATACAAGGAAAAGGGCAGTGTGGTAATTTGCAGTATGATATCAGGAGAAATGTGCGGTCTTTTCAGACAATCATTACAAATAGAGAGCATGGGTTTCCACAGGATTCTGTGAAAAAGTTGCTGACGGAGTTTTTAAAAGAATAAACACTTCTATATGTCCATGTCAAAAATGGCAGAGACTGTCCCTCCCCAGTGAGCATTGAGGAAAGTCAGATGTATGTTTTGCAGATGAAGAGGAGAATCATTGGAAGTTTGCAGTCGGAAAATGTGCAGAAATATCCTTGGTTTGGTAACCGCTTTGGCAGAGACAGCACTGGATGAGTAACTTGTCTTTGCAAAAAAACGAGTTATTAATTGTCGCTTGAAGAAGGGAATGGTTTATTATACAGACAACATTTCATACATGAGCGAGAACGATTGCCTTCCTCTGTAGGCACTGCATCCTAACTGGTTCACAATTAATAGTCTTGCACATCTCGTGGACCTTGCTGCTGCTGCTGAGAAATCTGTCCAGGTAGTTGCAAATGTTTGGAAGATGCTTTTACAGCCAAATGTTAGAATTCTGCTGAGGAGAGATTAAAAAAAACACCCCTCTGCACTCAGGGTGGGGGGGAGGAGAGGGAGAGGAGAGGAAAAGGAAAAGGATCCTCTCCAAGGACATCCGTTGCATGTTAGTGTTCCTTTGTGTCTGTGCCAAGCAAAAACGTGTTGGTCTTTCCTGGGAATAGAATATGCATTTGGAATAAGCACAAAAAAGCTGTTGAAAATAAACGGTCCAACATTTAAATTGAAATAATTACAATTTGCATTTCATTGTTTGATTGGGTTAATAGTTGAATTTTTTTTTAAAGGCAGAATTGCTGCAGTTTCATTTTATGTGTATCTTCTAAAATGCATAGCCATGTCCCACAGAATTGAGATTCCTCTGCCACAGAAATTGTTGTGGTTTATTATGGAAACTGGTTTGAGATGTCCTGAAGTTCTCATGATAAATTAGATGCAAAACTACAGCAAACTTTGTTTTAAACAGCACCTCATGTACCAGAACTCGTGATAAACTGACAGCAATTATATGTCTGAAATACTAGAAGTTTACTGTACAGGTAGTTCTTCTATAATGTGATAATTGCATTCTTGTGCAACCCCACGTTTATAGAAAAATCGCACTTCAAAAACAGCGTCCCCAGTTTGTCAATTGGTTTACAGCAAATGTGTGTTAATGAAATGCACGTTATAGCAAAATGACCCTGTATTATTGTGATCTCCACAATGTCTGAGCAATCGGTTGAGGGTGAGTGAGAAGGCTCTCTGCCAGTTTTGTGTAAGGGAAAGTTGCGTTATTATTTAAGTGATTTATGTTATAAATAAAGTAAAACATAGATGTGCATACCTCCCACATTACATTTCTTCATGCATGTTTTTACATTGATTATGTGGACCTCTTGATTATCTTGCTATACTTTGTCAGTTTATCGTGTCTCAACTCAGCCCTGAAGTTCAGAAATGTACCACTTAGTGTGTACACAGAGGTGTTGAGTTCTTTGGTTATGTCTGGAATGGGATTTAATTGAGAGAATCATCATCTGCTCCAAAACTACTGTTCCACTCCAGACTAGACACGAATATGCTTAACTTTGTGTGTATTAGTTCTTGCTGGGGTGTAACTTCTAGGTGAGCTAGTACCTATTGTAGTACCAGCTGGAAAGTGACTCTGCAGCTTTAATTTCAACCAATGAAAATATTTTGTTCATATAGAACTGTAATCCCATCCTAATGTCTTCATGAAATTCTATGTTAATAGTTATGTATAGCCACTATTAAAACAGTCATTTTGTAGCAATCCAGAAACACAAACTGTTTATTTTCTGCCTTTCTGAATTTGCTACCAATGGTGCATTCTCTGCAATGGAATAAATATTTAAACAGCAGCCAATCTAATTCTCAGTCAAATTGAGCATTGTCATTGTAATTTAGGAGGTTACAAAGGATTTGACATTGATTTTAATTTTGATGCCCTCTTTGGAAGGACAGCATTAAAACCTGGAAGTGGTTGGTTGAGAGGAGTTTGTGAAATGAAAACTGTGCTGCTGTTTGTATCTTTCAAGGGTGAGTTTATCTGCCTTTGAGGAGAAAGTGAGGTCTGCAGATGCTGGAGATCAGAGCTGGAAATGTGTTGCTGGAAAAGCGCAGCAGGTCAGGCAGCATCCAGGGAACAGGAGAATCGACGTTTCGGGTATTCCTGAAGAAGGGCTTATGCCCGAAACGTCGATTCTCCTGTTCCCTGGATGCTGCCTGACCTGCTGCGCTTTTCCAGCAACACATTTCCAGCCCTAATACTGCCTTGATGACTTTGTTTTGTGTGGATGTATCTGCTAGCTTTCTTCTCCCACATTCCCCAATATTTATCCCATAACTCAAAGCCAACTGTGGTAGTTTTGTGCAATTTCAGTTTGTTAGAACGATTTAGGAAGAAACTCCTGTTGGCTCAGTGGTTAGCACTATTGCCTCACAGCACGAGGGACCCAGGTTCAATTCCAGCCTTGAGTGACAGCGTGGAGTTTGCACGTTCTCCCCAGGTCTTCATGGGTTTTCTCTGGGTGCTCCAATTTCCTCCCACTATCCAAAGATGTGCAGGTTAGATGGATTGGCCATGGGAAATGCAGGTTTACAGGGTATAGGGGGAGAGGGCTGGATCTGGTTGGGATGCTAGGTAAGAGTGAGGACTGCAGATGCTGGAAGTCAGAGTCTAGATTAGTGTGGTGCTGGAAAAGCACAGCAGGTCAGGCAGCATCCAAGGGGCAGGAAAATCGACGTTTTGGGCAAAAGCCCTTCTTCATTCCTGATGATGACGTCGATGTTTCATGTTCGTTTATGCTGCTGAACAGCACCTTCTTATTGACACTCTGATTCCTCTTTCAGCTGGTTGCGTTGAAGCTGGAGAGAATGTTACGAACACAACGTATGTATTTTCCAGAAAAAATCTGAAAAGGTAGGACCTTTTCTGTGTTATGACAATATTGAGTACTTGTCTGAAATTTGAGAGGTAACTTCACCAGTGCATCTCTTTTATTTGAAGGCCAATAGCGCATCTACCTTGTCCTGCTAAAGCCACACTGGCTGTTCGTTGCTGCCCAATATTTTTTGAGCTAAGGCAACCAAAGGTCGAAGGTGAGTCTAATGCCGCGATGTGAAGACTACTTGACTGTATCTGATTTTGAATAACAGTTGTCAAAGGGAATCCAGGATGGAGGACGGGAAAAATTTCTGGCTGTAAGAGCTACTCCTTTTTTTTTTGAGGTATTTTAGGTGTTGGAGATGATTTCCTCGAATTCCAGGAGCAGCAATTACTGTTTTATATGCTGTTGCATTGTTTTGGAACTTTGGGGAAAAAAAAGTCAAAACAACAGTTTAAAAGGGAGAGGAGCAAACAAAGGAAGCACATGGTGAGGACAGTGCAGGAGAGAGAGAGAGAGAGAGAGAGAAAACCTGCACAGTTACTGCCTTTGCTGTTTGAATTCGTGTATCGCTGGACATCGGAGTGCATCGGGAAAATTAACAAACAGTGAAATTCACAACTAATCTTGGAGGAACCTGTTGGGTGAAGTTCACAGCACAGAATCAGACAAGTTAATTGTTGTTTTACGTCTGTCCAAGAGAAAGGCTGCAGTAGTGGGTACAGTGGATTCTTTCTTGATTATATGTTTTTGGAGATAAGTCTCTTGACTAAACTTAAAATATAAGTCATAGCTATTAATTTAACCTGGGGCAGTGTTTGTAGAGGAATAAGACGGTGTTATTTTCTGGGTCTGTAGATTGTGAAGGAGCAAAAACGGCCTTTGCAGTGATATGTACTTCTTGTCAGATGTGGGAGTTTAAGGGTTACTGCGGATTATATTTGCCATAAATGCTGTTGGATGCAACTTATCAGATCGAGTGGATCGATTGGAGAGACAAATAGAAGCGATGAGGAATTTGCAACAGCAACAGTATGTGATGGATGACAGTTATAGAAAGGGGGGAAAGTCTCAGATACAGGCACATAAATGGGTTAACTCCAGGAAGGGTAAGAGAGGTAGGCAGCTAGAGCAGGAGTCGTTTGTGGATATACCCATTTCAAACAGGTATGCTGTTTTGGAAAATGTAGGGGGTGATGGATTCTCAGGGGAATGTAGCACAAACAGCCAAGTTTTTGGTATTGAGACTGGCTCTAATGCAACGAGGGGTATGTCGGCTTACAAGAGATCAATTTTGTTAGGGGATTCTATAGCCAGAGGTGGGACCCAGGGAAATATTGAGGAAAGAGATCAATCTGAGATGGGTACAGCTGAGAACAGAAGTGAGACAAACAGTCAGGGCAGGCAGGAACAAGGTAGGACTAATAAATTAAACTGGATTTATTTCAATGCAAGGGGCCTAACAGGGAAGGCAGATGAACTCAGGGCATGGTTAGGAACATGGGACTGGGATATCATAGCAATTACGGAAACATGGCTCAGGGATGGGCAGGACTGGCAACTGAGTGTTCCAGGATACAAATGCTACAGGATGAATAGAAAGAGAGGCAAAAGAGGAGGGGGAGTGGCATTTTTGATCAGGGATAGCATTACAGCTGTACTAAGGGTGGATATTCCCGGAAATACATTCAGGGAAGTTATTTGGGTGGAACTGAGAAATAAGAAAGGGATGATCACCTTATTGGGATTGTATTATAGACCCCCCAATAGTCAGAGGGAAATTGAGAAACAAACTTGTAAGGAGATCTCAGCTATCTGTAAGAAGAATAGGGTAGTTATGGTAGGGGATTTTAACTTTCCAAACATCGACTGGGACTGCCAAACTTTTAGATGGAGAGGAATTTGTTAAGTGAATACAAGACAATATTCTGATTCAGTATGTGGATATACCTACTAGAGAAGGTGCAAAACTTGACCTACTCTTGGGAAATAAGGCAGGGCAGGTGACTGAGGTGTCAGTGGGGGAACACTTTGAGGCTAGTGACCATAATTCTATTCGTTTTAAAATAGTGATGGAAAAGGATAGACCAGATCTAAAAGTTGAAGTTCTAAATTGGAGAAAGGCCAATTTTGACGATATTAGACAGAACTTTCAAAAGATGATTGGGGGCAGATGTTCGCAGGTAAAGGGATGGCTGGAAAATGGGAAGCCTTCAGAAATGAGATAACAAGAATCCAGAGAAAGTATATTCCTGTCAGGGTGAAAGGGAAAGCTGGTAACTATAGGGAATGCTGGGTGACTGAAGACATTGAGGGTTTGGTTAAGAAAAAGAAGGAAGCATATGTCAGATATAGACAGGATAGAT
>NC_057721.1:62694313-62770101 GCF_004010195.1 Chiloscyllium plagiosum | reverse complement strand
TTTACAAAATTATGAGGGGCGTGGATAGGATAAATAGACAAAGTCTTTTCCCTGGGGTCAGGGAGTCCAGAACAAGAGGGCATAGGTTTAGGGTGAGAGGGGCAACCTTTTCACAGAGGGTGGTACGTGTATGGAATGAGCTGCCAGAGGAAGTGGTGGAGTCTGGTACAATTGCAACAGTTAAGAGGCATTTGGATAGGTAAATGAATAGGAAGGGTTTGGAGGGATATGGGCCGGGTACAGGCAGGTGGGACTAGATTGGGTTGAGATATCTGGTCGGCATAGATGAGTTGGACCGAAGGGTCTATTTCCATGCTGTACATCTCTATGACTCTGTTTGAGCAACAAGTGAAGTGAGCTGTTTCACATTGCTACTATGCAGTTACGGCACAAATAGTGTTCATCGGTAACTGAATGCTGCACTAAAAGCCAAAAAGGCAGTCTGCTTACCTGACAAAATGAATAGTGTGATATATGAATTTTATTGCTGGTGTGATGTGTTAAGTAGGCCGTACATCTCAAAATCAGACAGGCTGTCCCTTTGGCTGATTACGAGTAATGTACGGAGCGAATCCAACCTAGTCCACACTAACATTGAATCTAATTCTGCCGTTGCACAGCACTTGATGGATAATCCTGAATATGCAAAGGATTGCTTTGACAACCAAAAATTGATTGAAAATTAGACTTGTCGCAGACTTGCATGTACTAGGAGCTACATACATTATTGCACAGGACCCTGTTCTTTAGAGACAATCAGAACATGTGCCACACATTGCACCCATTTCAACCCAGCAAAATATGTGACATCATTTGTTGGTCAGACCATTGTCTGGGTTAACATTTAAACAAAGTTTGGCACTTGCCTGTTGATCATCATGAATAGGTATATTCTCAATGTTTCTTCCAATCAGAATCCCTTACCAACCAGTCAGTGTCGTCTTCTCATGCAGTATAAATGCTGCTCCTCCCCTCAAATAGGCTTTTTTCGGAATTGTCCCGATGTGTACCAGACGAGGTGCTTGGAAAAATGTCTTTTCTACCACTATGACTGTTTGTTTAACATAAGGTTTACCAGACTTATTCCTGGGATGGCAGGATCAATGTGTGAAGAGAGACTGGATTGGTTAGGACAATGTTCACTGAAGTTTACAAGAAGGGTGCTATTGTGGAAACCTACAAAATTCTGACAGGACTAAGGCAGGGAGAATGTTCCAGAACCAGTTGGTGGCAATTGAAGGTTAGGCCATTTAGGACTGACTTGAGGAGAAATTTCTTCACCTAGAGAATATTGAACCTGTGGAATTTTTTGCCACAGAAAATGGTTGAGGCCAAAACCTTGAACATTTTCAGGAACGAGTGAGGAATCGTTCTTAGGGCCAAAGGGATCATGTGAGGAGAAAGCAGGAGCAGATTGAGTTGGATGATCAGCTGTAGTCCTGGTGAATGGCAGAAGAAGTTCGAAGGGCCAAATGGTCTATTGCTTCTGTCTCTATGTAGTGGAAGGCTTTTCATGTCGTTGTTTTTGTCAAAATAATGTATACAGGAAGAGCATGGATACTGATGATCAAGCAATGTTTTTGGAAAATTAAAGTAAAATAATAGGATTTGGATATTTCACAACAGTTATGCACGAATGTTTTTTCTGGTTCATACCTTCACTAGAACTTTGGCTTGACTGAAGAATCCACCTGTTTTCTATTTTTCAGTTGTTGTGGCCTACTGAAGCAGAATACTACTTAAATTATGTCTTAATGCTTTTAAAATTGCCTTTTTATCTGTTACAATAAGCATTTTAATTCAAGTTTTGATTTCATATTTAGATGAGTCACATAAGATGATGAACATTTTTAAGTTGCCCTATCGGCTGGTGTTTGCTGTAGCTTCAGAAGACTCCATACTCTTGTACGACACTCAACAGACAGTGCCCTTTGGTTATATCTCAAATATCCATTATCACACCCTAAGTGATATAACATGGTAAGAAAAGATTTTCTAAGGAAGATCCCACTATTCAATTACTTTGAATTTACCATTTTGTTCACATTGCTTTGGAACCCCAGTCCTTATGACAAGTGGTGATTCACATTAATGAGGACTTTCTTATCTTGCAATCTTATTCATTCCTAATAACAAACCTTCCATTTTTCCAAGACCAGTTTGAAATGAGGATAGCGTCTTGGCTTTGATTGACAACTAGACTAATTCCTTATCATCCTCTTCAAAGAACTGTTTTCTGGTGTCTGTTTCACACTTCACAACTATGAGTTTACCTCTTTTGTTCTGTGTCTAAGTATAACTACATTTAAGCTTTGTCTAGCTCTGTATTGCCTATGTGCACTGTCTGGCCTTGAGGCTTAGATGCCAGTTGATTATTTAGGTGGAATCCTGTGTCTGCTTCTCTCTTGTGTTAAAGTATCTGCTGATGGATGTCCCATTCTTAACTTCCATAACTTTGAAGTTGCACCCATATGACCTATCAGGTTGGCATGTTTGAAAATATTGTTTAAGCAAATGGCATCCATCTCTTGGATCTCCTCTTAAATGTTGCTTAGTGTTTGTGACAAGAGGCAAAAGGAAGTGGTTTGATAATGTTAAATGGTTAAAGAATGAGCTGATTTTACCTGGAAATGCAGAAGTTGTTTTCCATGGATCCTATCATACATACTAATTGTTTTGTCAGACGTAGATGATAAATATCATAAAATAATAAAATAAATTTTTTGTTTTAAGAATAAGTAATCTTAATAAATTTATGACCTATGCTGTATTGGAAAAATGGAAGATTAGGAATGAATAAGATTGAATGATATGAAAGGCATAAGGATGGGCTTCCAAAGCAGTGCAAAAAAAAAGGAAGTTCATAGTTTTTCAGAATCATTGCACAAAGTTGTACATTGTTGGGAAGAAGTTCCAATGCCCTTCATTTAAGTTGAAATATTTCCCACCGGATTCTCTGTTTACAGTCGTCTTCCACCAAACAACATCAGGTGGGGCATCCATCCTCCTCTGTGTACAAACGCTCATAACCTACTTGCAGATTCTATATATTCCATTTTCACTTGTAAAGTAATCAGTGGCTTTAGATGACTCGTTTATTTAGTTACTGTGTTTCTGTTCATAAAGGACTTGGGGCCACTCAAGATGCAGCCACATTTGTAAAATAGCCTTATTAACCAGAGAGTCATAAAGGTTTATGGTAAAAAATCTCCTCTGAACCCTCTCCAGGGCAGTCACATCCTTCCTGTAACATGGATTCCAGAATTGCACACAATACTCTAGATGTGGGCTAACCAGCATTTTATACAGTTTCAGCATAACCTCTCTGCTCTTAAATTCTGTGCTTCAGTTAATAATATTGTCTTCTGGTGAGCCCCAACCTTGTGCTGTGCCAACCTGTCAGTACATCAGCTTGACCCACCATCAGAGTGAGTATCTCACTGCACCAAATGAAAATGCCTAGAGCTTAGTAATGAATTTGACTGGGGATGTCATTGCGATTGTACACATTTATTTAACAGGGTGGGAAGGGTGGGATATGTGCTGTTTTGGGAGGCTTGCTTGCAACTTTTATTTGAAAGTCTGATGGCTTTAATTGGAGACATTTGCAGGTTTTGTTTCCTCTTTGCTCAACTGTGAATGTTTTAAATAGACAAATTCTGAGTAAAGGTTCTGGAATACTTGCTGAGTCGTGTCGCTTTATCCTTTTGAATAGGTCACGCGATGGGTTGATCCTCACTATTTCATCCACTGATGGATACTGCTCCTTTGTCACATTTGAGAAAGATGAATTGGGTGTACCTTTGAAAGAAAAGCCGGTGCTGTCCATCCAGACCCCTGGCATCTCGGAGAAAAGACTGAAAAAGGGTCAGGCAAACCGACTATCTGCTGGCACCCCAAAACAGACCGAGAGCAGCACTCCTGCTCGGACTGTGGATCAACAGGACCCTTCTACCTCTGCTCAGCCAAACACACTCAGTGCAGTGGCAGCCCCTACTAAAGAGGTGCCTGGTACTCCCGTCACGACTAAAGCCTCTCCATCCTCGGCGGACAGTGCTGTACAGGGCAGCAAGGCTTCTCATTCCCGGAGGATCACCTTGAGAACATTGGAGGCCTGGAGCAAACCCAGCAAAGCACCCGTGCCAAGGTAAGGTTGAACATCTGGTCTGTTGTCAACTCCTTAATCGCTCCAATGTGTTGTTCCTATTGACATTGTCCCAACTTGCAGTTGGTTCAAAAAAGCTTCAGGAGATTTCAGATATTTCAAAAGCAAAATGTAAATCGAAATGTTTAGTAAGCATGATATCCATATCCGGCATTTTGTTTTGATGAAGGGGCGTTCAAGGCAGGGAATCCAACATTAACCTCCATGACATATACTAGTAGAATTGCGATCAAAAATTTCAGGTTTCCAGTCTGCAATCTCCATTCCAGGAAGGGGAAATTCCTGAAACTGATGAATAAATATAATGAATAAACTGATATCTGTTTTCATTTAGTTTCATAATTTGCTGCTGTGGGTTATTTGCCTCATAGCCTGACATAGCCCCCACCCACAAGTCAGGTGCTGGACCAGGCAGATGTGAAAATGAGATGTTAACACCATTAAGCTGAATGTAGGACTACTTTGTCATCATTAAAGACAGTGTGCACAATAAATTAAATGCTTGGCAGCAACTCATCAAGGCTCCTTCAAATCCTTGGACAGCACCTTTTAAATTCATTACCCTCTACCACTCAAAGGAAGAGATATATGGAAGCATCATCACTGGCAAATAATTCTCCATGTTGGGGCCACACTGTACTGACTTGGAATAATGCTACAGTTCCTTCACTAGCATCGGAAGAAAAACCTAAAGCTTCTTCCCTAACAGCACTGCAGCAGTGACGACACCATTTGGTGAGATCACTGTCTCCTTTTCAAGAGCAGTTAGGGATGGGCAACAAATTGCCGAGCCGTTAACTTCCATCAAAGGATGAGGAAATGGTGCTGCTCCACGTGTATGGCTCCCATTCCGTGTTGCTGCTGGGAATGTACAATCCACCAGACACTAGAGCACTCCTCACTCAGCATCACATGTTGATGTGGAATGGTGCTTCTCTGTTTTGAAGCACTCCACATCACACAAAGGCTGCACATAGAGTTAGGAGGAGACTGAGCTTCCAGCAGAGTGTGGGGGGCACCATGGTAATAGGAGGTCATGATGATGATGCTAACTGGTCAGAGAGCAGCTGTCTGAATGCACATGGAATACAATTACACTGTAAACTACCTTATTGCTCCATTTCTGACCAGACTGTGTCCAGGAATTATTGATACCAAAGTTTGACTTGTCCTGCTCTTATACTAGTTTGAACTATCTTAGTGACTAGATTAGAGTGGTGCTAGAAAAGCACAGCAGGTCAGGCAGCATCCGAGGAGCAGGAAAATCGATGTTTTGGGCAAAAGCCCTTCATCAGGAATGAAGCGGATACTGTCTGACCTGTGTTTTTCCAGCACCACTCTAATCCTGACTATATTTCCAGCATCTGCAGTACCCACTTCTGCCCTGAATTATCATAGTATTGACATTTCTGAATTCCGATCAGGATCCACACAGACTACTGAGTGAGTGTTAACCTGGACTATTATCAAAGGGTCAGACATGGAAAGCATAAGCTAACAATTGCTTAACAACTTCACCAGTAAAGTCAGCAGTTTTATCCCATTGCATGTACAAATGAAGTTAATAGACAGGTGGTTTTTAAAAGCTCTTCAGTTAAGTTGCATTAATCCTGTTTGCTACTTGTCAGTTTAATCATTACAGTTGCTATATATTGTGATTAACTTCGCCTCTTCATATAGTCTACAATATTGAGTGGCCAGCCCATTGAATAGGTTCTCAAAGCCAAGAATGAAATTCACATTGATCAGTAACACCAAGCAGGAGGCAGGACCATGGTAACCTGGCTTACCGGCCGCTGCATTCTCTATACGTTTGATATCAGTGAGAAAGGAAAACCGGGTCAAGTATAAAACAGACGACAATCTACTGTTTTCCATTTCGTGTGTTTACCTCTGAGGAATTTCAACTCTCATGTTGTACGTAGCTGGCCCTTGTTTGGAAGCTGACAAGAGAAGAGAATTTGGTCTGATCATTGTGTGCACTTGGTCTTGTAGTTGTGTGCATTTTGTGCTGAAATGCCTGGGTATTCTGTCCTTTATATGATTGGGGACTTGGAGTAACGCCCTGTTTTTGGGGTTGTTTTTTGTAGGCGAATCTCACTGATGCCTCTGAACTCCAGTACTTCCAAGGTGACATCAACACCCGTCATAACCCAAGCAGAAAACACAGCACATGGTGAGTCTGTGATATCTGACCATTAACTAATCAAATTTGAAACTTGTTCTTTTTCAGTTATGTTCAAGATTAAAAGCATTAACACGAATTTAAAAAGGCTGAGGTGACAATATAAGGCGAATAGATGAAGGTGTTACTGATGGTAACTGCATTCTTTGCGTTATAAGTGACTCCTAGAAAGTTACATTAGCGAAGGAGGCCATTTGGCCCACTGTATCTGCGCAGGTCAATAAAGATCTGACTACCCTAGTCTCATTTTCCAGTTCTTGGCCCATAGCCCTGAAGGATATTGTACCAATGAAGATCTAAATACTGCTTCATTGTTACAAGAGTTTCTGACTCACCACAGTTTCAGGCAGACAGTTCCAGACTCAGCCACCCTTGAGTCAAAACACTTCTCCTCATGGATGTAAGATAAGAGATGGAAATCTTTGTTCAATGCTCATTGACCTACCTTGGAATGGAAAATGGGCATTCCTATCCAACCTCTCTATCCCCCTCATAATTATAAATGCCTCTAACAGGACCACACTCAGCCTTTGCTGCACCAAGGAAACCAACCCAAGCTAAGTAAATCTTTCCTCATAACTCAAACCCTCCAGCCACATAGCATCCTGGTAAATATCCTGTACCCTCTCTAATGCAATTACATCCTTTCTGTAATGTGATCAGAGCTGCTTGGCCTATATGGTTTCAGCATAACCACCTTGTTCTTGTATTCGGTTCCTTGATTGTTAAAGGTAATTGTTCCATTTGTGTTCTCAAGCACCTTATCTCCCTGCCCTGCTACCTTCAAGGATGTTTGTGGATACCAAGGTCCCTTGGTCTTCAGTAATTATCTGTGTCCCACCTTTCTTTGTGTAATCTCTTTCCTTGCTATACCTGGCAAGTGCATTACCTCACTTATTTTCTGGATGAGTGCCTTTTGTCACTGCTTTGCCCACATGACCAGTCCATTGATGTTCTCCTGCAGTTTGTGGCTATCCTTGTCCCAATTTTCCTGTAATTCACAAGAGTTCTTCATCATTTCCACTACATTTTCATCCTCTCCCTCTCACTCATGTCTGAATATTAGCTCCAGATCTGCCCCCTCCCTTGGGGGCACTGGCTGAAAATTTTTTTCTTGATACATTTTACAATTTTACTCAGTCCCTACCTTGCACACCGGGACCACCCCAGTTAATAACTGAGTAGTTAAAGTTCCCTAGTATTTCTGTCTTATTCTTCTCTGAAATTCTATTTCATGTGGAATCTCAGTTCTATTACAATAGTTATTGTGTTTGGAGTTCACTGTTTGCATTTGTATCTGAAGACAGACCACTTACAGTTTCTGATATCTCTCCCATCACTTATTCTCTTTCAATATTCTGTATTTGGAAAATAAAA
This sequence comes from Chiloscyllium plagiosum, assembly GCF_004010195.1. NCBI lineage: Eukaryota > Metazoa > Chordata > Chondrichthyes > Orectolobiformes > Hemiscylliidae > Chiloscyllium > Chiloscyllium plagiosum. The sequence goes on along the minus strand of NC_057721.1, from coordinate 62,762,374 downwards.
ACATTTTGTCAGGTACTCACTTTGAGAGTCGGAAGGATGGGTAATACTCCTGGCAATGACCATTGGGGTATAGTCAGTGCCTCAGAAGGCTTGGGGAAACACTTCAGGTATCTGAAGAGATCAAACTTCTCTTGCCAATTCATAGGACACCCTTGCTAGTGACAAATTGATGTGGAGAAAATTAACTTGTGGGAGCAGTGAATACATGAAGAGACTTCATCAGGAACTTGCAGAGGTAGAGTTGAGGTGTTGAAGGCAAATTACCAAAACACTTCATGAGCTGGAGTGTTTAGGGTCCCACCTGCTGTGTCTGTGGCAGAGTCTGCTAAATAATCTGCCATCTCCAAATCTCGAGAACCAGCGAAGAAGCAAATCACCCTCAATCCTGAGAGACTGCCCACAAAAGAGAAGATATTAATGGCAGTAAGGACAATGGCCCCAAGAGCAGAAGTTATGGATTTGCTTTAATGATTAATATGCTTGGGGGGGGTGGGAGGGTAAAAAACACATCAGATATATTCTGAAGCTGAATCAAAATGGGACTTGAAACGAATCTGCCTCCATGAATGCTGCCAGATCTGCTGAGTTTCTCCAGCATTCTCTAGTTTTCTTTTAGTTTTATGTTTAGTTTCAGTCTCTGGGTTTTACTGCTGAGCCACTGTCAGCTGGGTGATAAGACAGTGGGACTGGCCCCATTGGTCTCAGCCATGAAAGGGGAAATGATTTAACCCAGGGTTGCTGCTTGCTGCTGTGATATGCTTGAATGTATTTCAGATGAGAATAAGATCCAGTCTGTGGTCAGGATACCCAGAGGCAGAGAGATCCTGCTGTGTCACTGGGGACAAGCAGAGGAGGAATTGGTGTGGCTAATCTGTGGTGGTGGGAGCAAATGAGTGAAGTGTATGTTTTGAATAATGAGACATTGGATGAATGAATACTGCCTGAATCCAACCAGCAATCCTTTCATCAGTGTAAGATGTAGGCCATTCAGCCTGTAATGTCTCCACTGCCAGTCAATAAGATTGTGGCTGATCTGATAAATGTCAACTCTACTAGTTTGCTGAAGTAGCCACTCTTCTAACCTTTTTGACCTTGAACAGTGATTGTTGCTGGGATACTCAACTTGCAGAGGTATTGTGATTGTGTAGTGTTCAATCCTTGTCTGATGGCAGCGTGTATAGTTCAGTTGGGCAAAGCTACGTTTTATAAATTAAACATGTTTTCTTTTTCAGAGGGATCTTCTCCTTCCAATGATCCTCAGTGCAAGTCACCAGATGCTAAACGTTTGAGGATTGATGATCAACAGAGTGTCAGTCCCACAGATAATCTGGAAACAAATGATGATTGCAGGAGGGACAAATGAACATTGCTCAGAACTTTTTTAAAACATGTACTTTGTATAAAATTCTGCAGTGTGGTCAGTTTTGCTGCAATGTGTAGATGTATATGCGAGCTGGAAGTTGCAGTGTAAAGCATCTCTTAATTTTCTTTTTGTTACCAGTTTTTAATATTACATCCTTTCATCCTCTTGGTATTGGTGACATTAGGCTGTTGCTAAATGTGAATAGTCTTGTTTTAGTTAATCACTGTACAAAGTATCAATTATAAAATTAAAAGCATTTTCTGTTGATAGAAATGTGCACTTCATATTCCAGTTCCTAAAATATTCAACTTGATGGAGCACATCTATTGCAGCTCAAAGATCTTGGGTACTTGAATGTGTACTTGAAGTGCAGTGACTTCAGAAATTCTACAACCACTTTGTGCACAGCAATTAGAATGATTAATGACCTGCCTAATAATGTAAGTTAATGAGTGAATTCAAGCCACACTCTCATTTGGAACGTTTGACATTGCTGTGCATTTTCTGAGTGTAGATTTATATCTGTCAGGTCTCATACACCGAGAGAATGGGCTTGGTATAAGGTTGGAGCCAGGGACTTGGTTGTCACTTTACACTGACCCACTTGTTCTCAGCCCCTTTCAGAGCTGCCGTGTAAGTGGAGGAGTAGATTGCTTCACTTGTCCCCAGTGAGTTGGGAGAAAAGAACATTAAAATGGAAGTTTAAATGGCTGTAATGGTGGTGTTTGAGGGGTACGTAATATCTTGTAAGCACAGCCAGACTCCACCATGATGACCTAGAAGTGCCAAATTGTTGATTCGTCTCAGTTTCCTCCTAAGCTCCCCACAGATCAGTCCCATTCCCTCCGTGTGATATCAATAAATGACAGGTTTGGATGTAGCATACGTTATGGCCCTTTGTAGTACATCACTTAGCCTCCAATGCAGGTACTGTCCCCATGATACTGTTCCAGTGTTTTAACACTGGGTCTTACTAATAATGGGAAATTCCATCATGCTTTTGACCTGTACCAATGCTTAGGCAGGTATTGGGAGTGAGGATATGAGTTACTTGCACCCAGAATTTCTATCCTGATGGGATCTTAGAGCTGTATTTATATGGCTGATCCAGTTTATGGTCAATAGTTTAAATTGGGCTATTTAATTAATTGGATTATTACCATCGCTGCTTATTGAAAGAGCTATCTGATGTAGGGTTAAATTTGACTTGGAACTTACCATGCACTATAAACGATGATCACATTGATTTGCTGGGGGGGAGTTTGCTACTCTTCAACTTTTTCTGAACAGCAAATCTCACCACATCAAGAAGATGTAACACTCCTTATTCATTGCACTATGATTGCTTATAGGGAGGTAGCAACAACCGTGCAAGACCATTGACCCTTGAATTGAAGCTACTTGCATAAACAGGTGAGAGAAATTGGAACTTGGTTTCAAAGAGGCCAGATACAGGCATCAGCTACTGAACCTGAGAAAGTTGTGAACAACACAGCAGCTCCTCACACGACCACATGTTGTAAGCAGTCGTCTTTTTCAGAAAACGCTTTATTCTCAGGATGTGGGTGTGTGCCGTATCTCACATGTAGCCAAATAGGTGTGTCAGATTCACTTCCTTTCCCTCAATGCCCTGCAAGCATTCACAATAGCGAGGGTGAGTTTGACTTTGGGTGATTAGGTTTTGCTGAATGATACAAATTGTAACACACTGTCCAAATTGAATGAAAAATGAAAGCTATAATCGATGTTTATAATAACATTAGCAAATCATCTGTGTCATCAGGAGAAAGTGAGGACCGCAGATGCTGGAGATCAGAGTCGAAAAGTGTGGTGCTGGAAAAGCACAGCAGGTCAGGCAGCATCTGAGGAACAGGAGAGGCTACATTTCGGGCATAAGCCCTTCATTCCTGATGAAGAGCTTATGACTGAAACATTGACTCTCTTGTTCCTCAGAATCTGCCTGAACATCTGTGCTTTTCTAGTGCCACACTTTTCAAATCTATGCCATCACCCAAAGACAAGATTATCTCAAGATATTCCCCTATAAATCTCTGGAAAATCTAATGTTATTGCCCTTCCATTCTCAGGCTGGGGAAATTCTTCCGCAGGCAGCTGAGGCAATTTGGCATGATGGTGAATACCCTTGCTGACTTTCATAGGTGTGCCATCAAGAGTATTCTGTCTGGATGTATAGCAACCTGGTATAGCAACTGTACCTTTCAAGATCGGAGACAGTTACAGAGAGTGGTGAACTCAGCCCCGACAATCACAAAGGCCAACCTCCCATCTATAGAATTCATCTACCAGGCCCACTGTTAAGGAAAGGCTGCCATCATTTTCAAAGATCTATCCCACCCTGGCAATGCTTTTCGACAACCTCTACCATCGGGGAGAAGGTACAGAAGACTGAAAACATGCACCAGCCAGTTTCGAAACAGTTTCTACCCTACTGTTGTTAGAATACTGAATGGACTCACAAACTCTTAACAATCGCCTGTACCTGTGTTTTTGTTTTTGCTGCTGTTTACCTATTATTTACTATCTATTTTACTTAACTCTGTGATCTACCTGTATTGCTCGCAAGACAAAGCTTTTCATTGAGCCTCGATACATGTGACAATAAATTCAACACAATTTGAATTAGTGCAACGGAGGACTGTTTCCTTCATCTAGGATAGTAAATAGGCTATAACAAGTCATCTCGCAAGAACTGGATAACCTTGACAGCTATGGAAGAAGAAAGCAGGTCAGAAATGAGAGTTGAACAATTGGGTTTCAGATTATCAAACTTTAATTCTCAGTATTTGCTCATATAGATTTAGCAATCAAGTGATTATACTAGATGTGGATTCTTATCCATCTCAAACGGGCCATTTAAAAATATCTGAAAATCATGAATAAAAATCACAAAACATTGAACAATGTTGTAAATTTGTTGTTCAAGCATTATTCTGACTGCAGCTTCATGTTGATGTAATTGATTCTAAACTGCTTTCCGAAATGATGTCGGAAATCATTTGGTTTTAACAAATTGAGTGGTCTAAGGTGAAGGCCCATTGATACTTCCTTAGCAACTATAATGTAACACCTTATCATATCCCTTGGATGTTACAAAGTGGCTTTATAATCAATTAACTATTTTGTTGGATCAGTGTGTCTATAGAGCATGGAAACAAACCCTTTCATCCAACTAGTCTACACTGACCATGTTCCCAAACTAAACTAGTCCCACCTGCCTGCATTTGACCCATATCTCTCCAAATTGTTCCTATTTATGTATTTATCCAAATGTCTTTTTAACAATATAAGTATACCTGCACCCATCACTTCCCTGGCAGTTCATTCCACACAAAAACCACTGTTGTACAAAACAGTTGCCCCATACATCCTTTTTAAGTCTTTCTCCTCTCACCTTAAAAATTTTGCTCTCTAGTTTTGAGCTCTCAACACTTCCCTATTTAGCTTATCTATGCCCCTCAATTTTATAAACCTTAATAAGATCACCCCCTGACCTCCTAAAAACTGGTGAAAAAAATCCCAGCCTATTTTTATAACTCAAATCCTGGATTCCTCGCAACATCCTGGTAAATCTTTTCAGACCCCTCTCCAGTTTAATCATAACCTTCCTATAGCAGGACAACCAGAACTGCACACAGTAGTCCAGAAGAGACCTCACCAACATCCTGTACAATCTCAACGTAACTCCTATACTCAAAGGTGTGAGCTATGAAGGCAGAGCTGCTAAACACCACCTTAACCTGTCTACCTTTGACACAAATTTCAGATCAAAAAGTGTGGTGCTGGAAAAGCACAGCTGGTCAGGCAGCATCTGAGGAGCAGGAGAGTCAACATTTGAAATTTCAAAGAATTCTGTATGTCAATCTCGGTCTTGTTTACAATATATGCCAACGAAAGATGGGAATAGATCATTAAATCTTTTGAGCCTGTTCTGCAATTTAACAGATCATGTCTGATCTGTGACCCAATAGGTGCCTTTTCTCCCTCATGTACTACTGCTAGATATTCTTGCTGATGTCCTGGGCACCATTTGTCCCAGAATCAGCAGCACTAAGAACAGATTCCTGGCCATTACCACATTATTATTCCTGGGAGAAATTTGGCTGTTTTCTTGCTACTTGACAACAGTGACTACACTTTAAAAGAATTTCATTGGTTGGAAAGCAAATTGGAGCATCCAATTATAGAAAGCACTGTATTGATATGGACGCTTATGAACGAGCAGTAGCAGACCATTTAAGCAATCTTTCTTCTAGAAGTCAGCAGAAAGCAATTTAGATGTGCAGATAATGATCAATTAACTGGTGCCAGTTTATAGAATCCTTAGTGTAGGAGCAGGCCATTCCACCCATCGAGTCCACACCAACCCTCCGAAGGATATCCCACCCCCTACCTTATCCCTGTAACCCTGCATTTCCCATGGCTAACTCACTTAGCTTGCACACCCCTGGATGCAATGGGGCAATTTAGCATGGTCAATCTACCTAATCTGCACATCTTTAGACTGGGAGGAAGGACATGATGTAACTTTTCGGCTCCTGTGAAGTACTGGACAACGAAGGGTACCCTGTCGGTTGCAGCTCATGCCTGTCTCCTGAGAAGGTCATTACGGTTCCTCGCTGTAGCACATCAGAACTGGCAGTTGATGAATTGAGCATCGTACCCCGTTCTTATGAGGGCATCCCTCAGTACTTCCAAGTGCCCGTCATGTTCCTCCTCATCTGAACAGGTCTTGTGTATGCAAAGTAAAATGTAATTCTGCAAGTGCTTGTCCATAGGGAATGGCTATTTTAATATGTTTCGGGTGCATATAGATACGAGCTGCAACCGACAGGGTACCCTTCGTTGCCCAGTACTTCCCAGGAGCTGAAAAACGACACCATGTTCTTCACGGTCTGCAACACATTATCAATGAGGATGAGCACCTCACCAAGACCTTCCCCATGCCTCCACGTCTCACCTTTAAACAACCACCAAACCTCAAACAGATCATTGTTAGTAGTAAACTGTCTGGGTTTCAGGACGATGCCATACAACCTCGTCATGGTTGAGGCTGGAAGACGTGTCAGAATGTCGACACAGATACCCCCATTATGCGTGCAGACACCTCCCACCATGTGCGTGGCAGGTACTCATGCGACTCAGCCAATGTTGCTGCAGACAAGGATGCCCTGAAGCATGGTACATTGGCGAGACCAAGCAGGGGCTATGGCAACCGATGAATGGACCCCACAATAATCAACTGACAGGAATGTTCCCTTCCAGTCGGACAACACTTCAGCTGTCCGGGACATTCGACCTCGGGCCTTCAGGTGACCATTCTCCAAGGCAGACTTCGGGACAGGCAACAACGAAGAGTGGCCGAGCAGAGGCTGACAGCCAAGTTTGGTATCCATGAGTATGGCCTCAACCGGGACCTTGGGTTCATGTTATACCACAGGTGACCCCATGGAATTATACACACACATAGGCATTCCTACACGCGCGCGCGTACACACACACAATCAGACAGACCCTCTCTCATACACTCACATATTCACTCCCACACAAACCCTCTCACAGACTTATACCCCTTTACACTCACATACGCTCTCTCACAGACACTCATAACCCCCTCCCCACATACACACCCACATGCACACATACATAAGTTTGTGGGATGAATTTGTACTTGCAGAATTACATTTTACTTTGCTCAAAAACTGCATGAATCCATGTTAGATTCTGTAAATCCGTTTTTTTAGATTAGAATCAGTCTGACCATTGTGGCACAGACAGCCTCACAGGGCGTTAACACCTTCAATATAATATCTGGGCCAACATGATACCAATTGTTAAAGTTTACTTGAGAATGTAAATTTTATAAAAACGTTTTGCAATTTACATATGGAAGAACTGAAACCAACATGGTCATTCTAAAAGATGAGAGACTTAACAAACAATCCAGGTCTTTTTCAATAAATAATTTCACTTACATGACAGTGTAAACTTTTGCTATAAATTCTGTGCCTTACAACCTTATTCTCCACAACCACCTCATGAAGGAGCAGCGCTCTGAAAGCTAGTGCTTCCAAGTAAACCTGTTGGACTATAATCTGGGTGTTGTGTGATTTTTAACTTTGTACATCCCAGTCCAACACCAGCATCTCCAAATCATGACTCCTTAAAGGGTGTTAGTGAATCAGATGGATTTTTCAAATAATCGCCAATGGTTTCATGGTCATTGTTAGATCTTAATACCAGATATTTTAAAAAAATCAATTTGCACTGTCTCTAGATTAATAATCTCGTGATAATACCATTCAGCCATCATCTCCGCTGTAGTGTGGCAACATCTGAACAGGCCACTCGGCCCCTCAAGCTTGTCCCACCATTCAATAAGACCATGGCTTACTCCATATTCCTGCAAACCCCTGATAATGTTTCACTCCTTTGTGTAAAAGTTTTTATTTTGTCCCAAGCACTCCCATAGTAATGATCCAATCTATTGTCAACACAACCAATTGTCTTTGGACAAAAAGGTGGTGACTGTCTTAGCCTAGGCTATAGTTTCACAGGAAATCCTGTAGTCATTCTTCATGTGTTTAATTGTTCTTATGAGATGTAAATTTCTGTGCACTTTTCCAGCAAGGGGAGGGAGTCATTGATCTGAAATGTGTTTCCTTCATCAAAGAGGCTGCAGAACTTAATATATGTTTTCGAGCATTTTCTGATTTTATTTTGGATTTGCAGAATCAGCAGTATTTTATTTTTGTGACCAGATAACACATGGAAGCATTGAGCTGACATTACTCTTTTTCCCTTTCTTCATATTTCAGGAAAGATTGTGGTAATTCTATTCACATCAATCAGCCTGTCCTGGCTAAGATTTTTAAAAATAGTTTTTCCATGCAGGAGATGTGGGCATTATAGCCATGTTAGTACCAGATAATTAATGCAGAGTCCCAGGTAATCTTCTGGACACTGGGTTCAAATCTCACCGTGGCAGATGGGGGAGTTTGATTTTAATAAAAATCTAGAATTAAGAAACTAACAAAGACTATGAAGCCATTGTCAGAAAACCACTGTCTGGAAAAGTGAACCCAAGTTTCCAGTTGCTTGTCACTTCAACACACCACCCTGTTCCCTGGCCAACATCCCTGTCTCAGTGCTTCAGTGAAGTGGAAGATCAGCACCTCATTTTCCACTGGGAGACCCTACAGCCCTCAGGACTCAATATCGAGATCAGTAATTTTAGGGCCTGGATGCCTTCTTCGATGTCCTTTACCCAATGACACACCCCTGTCCCTGTCACCACGTGGGCTGCTTTCATACAGCCATCCCATTCTCACCATCTTATGGGCTCCATTATCAGCTTTTCTTTTTCACTGGCTCACCTTTGCCCAACTGTTGTTCTCTCTGTCTCTCTGCTCCATCTCCATCTATCGTTTACTCCTTTACAGATTCCTCCATACCCACCCATTCCCCATTTGCAACATGTATGTACCAGCGGACCTGAAACATTAACTCTGTTTTGCCAGACCTGCGGGAGGTTTCTATTTTTATATCTTTACTCTGGTATTTCCCATGAGTTATCCGAATGGGCGCAAAATGAAAAATTTTGACATGTGATTTCAACTCGACATGTAAAAGGGCCCCAGGGGCAACATTTTCATGCAGAGGGTGTGCATGTATGAAATGAGCTGCCAGAGGAAGTGGTGGAGTCTGGTACAATTACAACATTTAAAAGGCATCTGAATAGGAAGGTATGTGAATAGGAAGAGTTTATAGGGATATAGAGCAAGTGCTGGTAAATGGGATTAGATTAGGTTAGGATATCTGGTCGGCATGGATGAGTTGGACCGAATGGTCTGTTTCCATGTTATACATCTCTATGACTCTATGACTCTATATTCATGATTCTGATCTTGATAAGAAGGCTGGTCACCATCTTCTTCAGGAAGAGAGATTAACAATAAATGCTGACCTTGTCAGTGGAATCTTATCTGCAGAATGAATAAAAATAATACAATGTTTCATTGATATTATGATTCCTATTTCAGGAGATTAACATCTATGCAATGCTCTTCTTCTTAGCCCTAGATGTCAGGAGATTGTGCTATTCCTAGAGAACGGTGAACAAGCTGATGTTTTTGTGCTGGTTGCTGATTTGCTAAGCTCCTCCTACCTGCTTCTGAGTCGAATGGACATTTCTCTTACAAAGATATTTCAGGAAGTTCAATGCCAGTCTGATATCCTGGTCTAGTTTGAAGTACCTCACTTTTTTTTTCATTCATCCATGGAATTAAGGTGCCACTGGCTGGGCCAGCATTTATTGCCCATTCCAGACATTCGTTAAGAGTAAACCACATTGTTATGGGTCTGGAGTCACATCTAGGCCAGACCAGGTAAGGATGTCAGTTTCCTTCCCTAAAGGGCATTAGTGAACCAGATGAGTAGTCATCATTAGATTTCTAATTTCAGATTTTTATTGAATTCAAAGTCCACCATCTGCCGTGGCAGGATTTGAACCCAGGTCCCCTGAACATTATCTGGATCTCTGGATTAACAGTCCAGTGATAATACCACTAGGTCATCGCCTTCCCTGTTAAGTCCTCACTAAAGGGATCAAAGGACCATGAGACATAGCAGCAAAAATTAGACCATTTGGCCCATCGAGTCTGCTCTGCCATTCAATCATGACTAGTAGGTTTCTCAATCCCATTCTCCCGCTTTCTCCCCGTAACCCTTGATCCCCTTGACAATCAAGAATCTTCTATCTCAGTCTTAAAAATGCTAATCACTGGCCTCCACAGCCTACTATGGCAATGAATTCTACAGATTCACCACTCTCTGGCTGAAGAAGTTTCTCCTCATCTCCATCCTAAATTGTCTTCCCTTTACTCTAAGGCTATGCCCTCAGATCCTAGTCTCTCCTGCCATTAGAAACATCCCCCCAATGTCCACTCTGTCCAGGCCATTTAGTATTCTGTAGATTTCAATTAAATTCCCCAATTATCCTTCTAAACTCCATTGAGTATAGATCCAGAGTCCTCAAATGTTCCTCATATGTTAGGCTTTTCATTCCTGGGTCAGGATTAGAGTGGTGCTGGAAAAGCACAGCATCATCCAAGGAGCAGGAAAATCGACGTTTCAGGTCAAAGCCCTTCATCAGGAAGCGAGGGTGTATGCTACTGGTTCAAAACAGGTTCACACTCTGGTTGAGGTTTGTATATCAGCTGATCATAGATTCCCTTCAGTGTGGAAGATCCTGGAATTTCACCTAGTGACGTGAAAGTGATGGGGATATACTTCCAAATCTGAATGGTGAGTAGCTCTGTTAATCCATGAGATTAGGCTGACATTACTGCCTGCCCCCCATAACCGTTTGCTCCCTTGGAGATAGTTAATCTGACTTACTCATTCTTTGAATATATCCAATGGCCCAGTTTCCACCTTCAATGCCACCAGGGAAGAGAATTCAGAAGATTCGCGATTTGTCAGAGAATAATTGGTCCGCAATTGTGTTAGTGGGAAACCCATTATCTTGAGACCGTGTCCCCTAGTTCTAGGTCCCATGAGAGAAATGCCCTCTCAACATCTACACTACCTCAGAATCCTGCATGATAACGCTGGACATGTTTACATGCCAAACAATTACATAAACAAGGCCATATTATTCCTGTGGTGCACAGCAGACATGTTTACAAAGTGTTGCCTCCCAGCTTAGAGCTCAATAGTGGAACTGACAGAAGCAAAGTTCAAAACTGGATGTATTCATGAGCCTTTGTGTGTTTGCTTTGTTGTTAAATTTCCTGTGAGTTTAATGACTCCTGGTGTTGCATTCCCCCAGATAAAGAGATGAAAGTGCACTATTGTCAGAGGTGAAGGCTTTCTGTCACAGCTGGGTATCTCTCCTAATCCCTTTTTGAGCTGACTACTGATTTATCTGTTCTTATACAATGTTTTTATTACTGATTACTGGCTGTAGTTTTCTGAGTACCAGTTGTGAATCTGGCTGTAAAACTGTAAAGTGACTGTTGTTGTGTCTGTAATCTGCAGTTTAAGAGGAGACATTTTTTGCTGATATGGTGAGGGAAGTTGTGTTCAATACAATTAACGAGAGCAGGGGTCCTTTTCTTTTTTAACTGGGATATATTAAACATGTTATACTATGTACCATCAGGTTTAAACTGCGGAGTTTAAGCTGTCTGTTTTCAAAACCCAAAATCAAACAAAGGGTGGGACTAAACTACGGTCACATTGGGATAATGGATAGCTTAGAAAGCAAACATTTTACAAAGTGTATCCAGTTATTTTCCAACAAATGAGAATATAACCATTGCCCCTAGCCTTTCAATTGCATTGTCTTTGATGAATCTGTCACTGTCAACCTGAGGGTTAATATTGATGAGGAACTGACTGAGCCAGCCAGATAAATTGTCTACAGTACAAGGGCAGGTCAGAGGCTCGGAATTCTGTGGTGAGTGACTCTGCTCTGTCTCCCCAAACGTTGCCCACCAGCACAAGGTACACAGTCAGAAGATTGCTGAAATACTTTCTATTTGCCTGCATCTCCAATGACACTCAAGAAACCTGACACCATTCCAGGATGAATCAGCCCTCTCGACTGACACTCCACTCACTCCCTTCACCATCCACTCACAGAGGCTTGAGTGTATAACATCTGAAAGGTGCACAGCAGTAACTCATTAAGGATCTGCTGACAACATCTTCAATCCTCCAACCCCCACCAGCAAGAAGGACAAGGGATCACCAACACCTACAGGTTTCCTTACAAGCCACACTCCATCCTGACTTGGAACTATATCACTGTTGCTGGGCCAAACTCCTGGAGCTGCCTTCCTGCCAGCGCTGTGGGTGACCCGACCCCAATGACTGCAGCGATTCAAGAAGGCAGTTCACCATCACCTTCTCCAGAGCAATTATGGACAGACAATAAACACTGGCCCAGCCAGCAAGTACCATGAATGAATCAAGAAAATGTTAATGTATTGTATGGACTTAGGACTCACTAAGTGCCACTTCTCTGCTTGCTGGAGTCTGTACTATATTGGCAATCCTGTGTGGTGTAGCACTGGATGGGAACAGTTCAGATTAGGTTATTTTTGATGTGTTACTTCCTTATCATTTAGAGTCATAGAGTCAGAGGTGTACAGCATGAAAACAGACCCTTCAGTCCAACTCATCCATGCTGACCAGATATTCTAACATAATCTAGTCCCATTTGCCAGCATTTGGCCCATATCCCTCTAAACCCTTCCTATTCATCTACCCAACCAGATGTTATAATCAGATTAAATTTCCAATTGTTATGAGGCTTGAATGAAATGCCTTCAGGATATCAAACTCACTTAAAAATGAGAAGCATTAACACAAGATGGTGCACTTAGCTAAATGTCTACTTCTGCCCGTAGCATCTTCACTCCCAACTTTGAGCTATGACAGGCTTATAATAAAAGTTACCCTCGGCCCGTTTTCAAACAGAAGTCACACCACACCAGGTTATAATCCAACTGGATTGGTTTGAAATCACAAGCTTTCGGAGCAGTGCTCCTTTGTCAGATAAAGTTAGGGTGCAGCTCCAACAACACTCAAAACGTTTGACACCAACCAGGACAAAGCAACCCACTTACTTGGCACCACATCCATAAGCATCCACTCCCTCCACCACCAATACTCAGTAGCAGTAGTGTGTACCATCTACAAATGTACTGCAGAAATTCACCAAAAATCTTTAGACAGAACCTTGCAAACCCATCACCACTTCCACCTAGAAGGACAAGGACAGCAGATGCATCAGAACACCGCCACCTGCAAATTCCCCTCCAAGCCACTCACCTTCCTGACTTGGAAATATCTCGCCATTCCTTCACTGTCTCCAGGTCAAAATCCTGGAATTCTCTCCTTAAGGGCATTATGGTCAAACTACAACATATGGATTGCAGCAGGTCAAGAATGCAGCTCACCCTTACCTTCTCGAGGGGAACTAGGCATGAGCAATAAAATGTTGGCCCAACCAGCGATGTATGCGTCCCACGAGCAAATGAAAAAAATTCGCAGAATCACACAATTGTTCCACACAAGTGGGCCATTCGACCTATGGTTTGCACCGGCTCTCCAAGTAAACTTAATGTAATTCTCCTGCCTTTAACCTGCATCCTTGCACATTGTTTTTATTTAAGTAATTATCCAGTGCCGTTTGGAACGCTTGAGTGGAACTTGCCTCCACCACAGTTCCAGGCAATGCATTCCATGCTCCGTGGGCGGCACGGGGGCACAGTGGTTAGCATTGCTGCCTCACAGCGCCAGAGACCTGGGTTCATTTCCCGACTCAGGCGACTGACTGTGTGGAGTTTGCACATTCTCCCCATGTCTGCGTGGGTTTTCTCCGGGTGCTCCGGTTTCCTCCCACAGTCCAAAGATGTGCAGGTCAGGTGAATTGGCCATGCTAAATTGCCCGTAGTGTTAGGTAAGGGGTAAATGTAGGGGTATGGGTGGGTTGCGCTTCGGCGGGTCGGTGTGGACTTGTTGGGCCGAAGGGCCTGTTTCCACACTGTAAGTAATCTAATCTAAACTACCAACTGTGTGAAAAAGCCTCTGCTTCCATCACTTTTGCGTCTTTTGCAAACAGTTTAAATCTGTGCCCTCTCTTTCACAAATGGGAACAGCTGCTTCCTATCTACTGTATGTTGACCACTCGTAATTGTGAAAACTTCTATCAAATCTCCTTGTATATTGTTATGGACCAGATCAGACCCCCGCAAAATATATTAAGAAGGTGGCCTAGCCTTTTATTTTCTTATTTTAAAGGTGAAAGGTCTGTGTTCCAGATGCAATTAGATTGGCCAAACTACTCAATGTTAAGAATAACACAATTTATTCAAACACTATATTTAAAATACAACAAAAGAAAGAGGAACTTGGAATAACAACTCTATTGGAAAACTGAACAGAATAATATATACTGTTTTACTACTAAACAGTAACTATTCCAGTATAGTAATATTCTATAAACAAAGCCTTGGCAAAAGGCAGATTCAGAAAACAGATCATCTCACATGCAGTTCTCTAATTTAGGAGGGAAAAAAAACATTAAAAGATAGTTTAGAAAGAGAGACAACTCCAGCTTTCAGTTGTAACTGAGTGAGGGGAAAAAAAAACAGCTTTTACTTCTTCAAGACCCCAACAGTAACTGCTGAAAGCTAAACCTAAAATCCCTGCTTTTTGGATGTGAGCTTGATCACACCCATTCAGGCTGCTTCTATTGTTCCAGCTTTGAAAAAGAACATCCAAGCCTTCTCATGTGCTGTGCACTAGCTGTCCCCCAAATTATGCCTAAAAGAAACCAAGATGTGGAGTTGCTGGTGTTGGACTGGGGTGGTCAAAGTTAAAAAATCTCACACCAGGTTATAGTCCTACCTGATGAAGGAGCAGCTAGTGCTTCCAAATAAACCTATTGGAGTATAACCTGGAGTTGAGTGGGGTTTTAACTAAAGGAAACCAAGACAAAACAACCCTCTTAAACCCACAGTATTGTCACATTCTCTCCAACGAGAATAGTCCCCCACCCTCTCCAATCTTTCCTCATGTCTAAAGTTTCTGATCCCTGAATCCATTCTTGTGAATCTCTTCTGCACTCCCTCCAATTCATTTCCAGTGAGGTTTCCAGAGCTATGTAAAGTGCTTCAGCTGACACCTAACTAGTGTCTTATACAAGATCAAAGTAACCTCCTTGATCTTGTACTTCATGCCCATAGTAATAAACATCAAGATAAGGTATGCTTTATTAACTTCTCTGTACACTGCTAATGATCTGGGTACATGTATATCAAGGTTCCTTGATTTAAGGATTGTACCCTTTATTGTATATTGTCTGTCCATGTTGTTCTTATGAAAATGCATCACCTCATACTTCTAATTCATCAAACATTTTTTGCTGAAGAAGGGCCTGTGCCCGAAACGTCGAATCTCCTGTTCCCTGGATGCTGCCTGACCTGCTGTGCTGTTCCAGCAATAAAGTTTCAACAAACATTTTTTGCCACCTATCTGGACACTCCACCTACTTGTAACTGTTTACAATTCTTCTAAGTTCTTATCATCTGCAAACTTTGAAAATTGCCCACTGCACATCAAGATTTGCAATTCTCCAGTCCTCTGTCACCTCCCCTGAGTCTTGGGAAGGCTAAAAGACAATGACCAGTGCCCCTACAATTTCCACTCTCACTTACTTCAATATCCTTATCCAGTCCTAGTGCATTGTAAACTTTAAGTATTAAAAGCCTATCCAATACTTCTGCTTTATTAATTCCAAACACATTTAGTGACAGAGTTTCCTCCTCTGTTACCAGGACATGGGTGGATCTACCTTCTTGGTAAAGACAGATGCAAAATATTTGCTTAAAACCTCAGATATGCCTTTGCCTTTAAGTGTAAATTCCCTTTTTAGTCCCTAACTGGTTCTATGCTTTTTTTTTAACCATTCTTTGGAATTCCCCTTTGGATTGCACAAAGTATGTAAATCAATAATGCATTTTGTTCTTTACTATTGTCATCCAAAACCAACATTTGCGTAGTTAAAATCCCCCATTATAACTTGTCAGTAACGTTTGCTTCTCTTTGTAATTTTCCTGAAGATTTGTTCCTTTAGATCCTTCACACTAGTTAGTCATCTATAGATTAGATTAGATTAGATTAGATTAGATTACTTACAGTGTGGAAACAGGCCCTTCAGCCCAACAAGTCCACACCGACCCGCCGAAGCGCAACCCACCCATACCCCTACATGTACCCCTTTTTACCTAACACTACGGGCAATTTAGCACGGCCAATTCACCTGACCTGCACATCTTTGGACTGTGGGAGGAAACCGGAGCACCCGGAGGAAACCCACACAGACACGGGGAGAATGTGCAAACTCCACACAGTCAGTCGCCTGAGTCGGGAATTGAACCCGGGTCTCTGGCGCTGTGAGGCAGCAGTGCTAACCATTGTGCCACCGTGCCACCCACTTGTGCCACCGTGCCGCCCACACAACAAGCAATGTGATTGCACTCTTTCTGTTCGTTAATTCTAGCCAAATTGATTTTGTCATTGAATCTCTGTGAGCTTCTCTTTCTCCAGCACTGCAATCTGCTCCTTAAATATATCCTTCCCCATGCTCCCACTTTCTCTTCCTTTCTCCTTTTGGTTTTCTTCTGATTGAATTGTCTGCATTATTGATTTACATACTTTGTGCATACGACACCACAATTTGTCCTCCTGTCATTTCTGTCAGTTCTCTTTGTCTTTTATAACTGCATAGACAACTGAAACATTAAGATACACTGGAACTCTCATTAAGTCAGTAAATTACTTTGATTTAGATGCAGTATCTTTATATCACACTTGCACTGCAGCTAACTACATTATTTTAGTTTTATAATGACTCTGTGCCATTGTTAAAGGGACACTGATTAACATTTCTTCATTTAAACCCAGTCACAGATGTCTGTGTTCTATCCTTAAAGGATTCAATCCCCATTCCAGGTCCTGAGGCAGAGTTGCATGCACTGTAGGATGGTTGTGTTACATTAGCAAACATCCTTTGAATTAAGTATTAAAAACTGACAAAACACAGCAAAATTAGAAAACCCCTTTTTTCACCTTAATACTATTTTTTAGTTCACTTGTTAGCTATTGTTGGGTACCTTTTCCATGGATCTTTCTAATTTCCCTGAGAGTATGTAGATTGATTGAGATTTTTGAAATATCAGAATCATAGTCATAGAGCTGGAAAATACATAAACAGACCCTTTGGTCCAACTTGGCCATGCCCACCAGATATCCTAAATTAATCTAGTTCCATTTGCCAGCATTGGCCCATATCCCTCAAAACCCTTTCTACTCATGTACCATCCAGATGCCTTTTAAATTTTGTAATTGTACCAGCCACTACCACTTCCTCTGACAGCTCATTCCATACACGCACTGCCCTCTGCATGAAAACGTTGCCCCTTAAGTCCCTTTTAAATTTTTCTCCTCTCACCTTAAACCTATGCCCTCTAGTTCTGGATTCACCCACCTTGGGGAAAAGACCTTGACTATTTAATCTCTCCATATCCCTCATGATTTTATAAACCTCTATAAGGTCACCCCTCAGTCTACGATGCTCCAGGAAAAATAGCCCCAGCCTATCCCTATATCTCATACTCTGGCAAAATCTTTGCAAATCTTTTCTGAACCCTTTCAAGTTTCACAACATCCTTCCTATAGCAGGGAGATGAGAACTGCATGTAGAATTCCAAAAGTGGCCTAACCAATGTTCTTTACAGCTGAAACATGACCTCCCAACTCCTATACTCAATACACTGACCAATAAAGGCAAGTTGACCAAATGGCTTTTTCACTATCCTATCTACCTGGGCCTCCACTTTCAAGGAACAGTGAACCTGCACTCCAAGGTCTCTTTGTTCAGCAACACTCCCCAAGACTTTCCCATCAAGTGTGAAAGTCCTGCCTGATTTGCTTTCCCAAAATGCAATAACTCACATTTATCTAAATTAAACTCCATCTGCCACTCCTCAGCCCATTGGCCCATCTGATTAGGATCCTGTTGTAAAGTGAGGTAATCGTTTTTACTGCCCACTACATCTCCAAGTTTGGTGTCATCTGCAAGCTTACTAACTATACCTCTTATGTTCATTTCCAAATCATTTATATAAATGAGGAAAAGCAGTGGACCCAGCACCGATCCTTGTGGCACACCGCTGGTCACAGGCCTCCAGTCTGAAAAGCAATCCTAACCACCATCCTCTATCTTCTATCTTCTATCTTTGAGCCAGTTCTGTATCAAAATGGTTAATTCTCCTGTAT
The DNA here is from genome assembly GCF_004010195.1 of Chiloscyllium plagiosum. Classification (NCBI taxonomy): domain Eukaryota; kingdom Metazoa; phylum Chordata; class Chondrichthyes; order Orectolobiformes; family Hemiscylliidae; genus Chiloscyllium; species Chiloscyllium plagiosum. Next base: position 62,744,139 of record NC_057721.1, on the reverse strand, counting down.
TCCATGTGATCTAACCTTGCTAACCTGTCTACATTGAGGAACCTTGTTGAACGACTTACTGAAGTCTATATAGATCACATCCGCTGCTCTGCCTTCATCAATCCTCTTCATTACTTTTTCAAAAAACTCAACCAAGTTAGTGAGACACTATTTCCTACGCACAAAGCCATGTTGACTATTCTTAATCAGTCCTATTCCAAATACATGTACATCCTGTCCCTCATGATTCCCTCCAACAATTTGCCCATCACCGATGTCAGGCTCACTGGTCTATAGTTCTGAGACTTTTACTTACCATCTTTCTTAAATAGTGGCACCACATTAACCAACTTCCAGTCTTCTAGCACCTCATCTGTTGCTATTGATGATGCAAATATCTCAGCAAGGGGTCCAGCAATCACTTCCCTAGCTTCCCACAGAGTTCTTGGGTACATCTGATAAGGTCCTGGGGATTTATCCACCTTTTAAGGTGTTTTAAGGTATCCAGCACCTTCTTCTCTGTAATATGGACATCTTTCTAGATGCCACTATTTATTTCCCCAAATTCTCTTTCTTCCATATCCTTCTCCACAGTAAACACTGATGCAAAATACTTATTTACTAAATCCCCCATTTCCTGCAGTTCCACACACCTTGTTGATTTTTAAGGGCATTTCCTGCAGTTCCACACACCTTGTTGATTTTTAAGGGGCTCTATTTTCTCTCTGGTTACTCTTTAGTCCTATAAAATCCCTTTGGATTCTCCTTAACCCTATTTGCCAAGCTCTCTCATATCCCCTTTCTTCCCTCCTGATTTCCCTCTTAAGTATATACTCCTACTGCCTTTATATTCTTCTAGGGATTCACTCGATCCCTGCTGTCTATTCCTGACATCGGCTTCTTTCTTATTCTTGAATGAAACCTCAAGTTCTCAAGTCATCCAGTATTCCCTACATCTACAAGTCTTGCCCTTCACCCTAACAGGGACATATCGTCCATGGACTCATTTTTTAATCTCATTTTTTTGAAGGTTTCCCATTTTTCAGCCATCCCTTTACCATGAACATCAACCTTTGAAAGTTCTGACCTAATTCCAACAAAATTGACCTTCCTCTGATTTAGAACTTCAAAATATAGATCCAGTCACTATTTTAAAACTAATAGAATTATGGTCACTGGCCCCAAAGCACACCCCCACTGACACCTCAGTCACCTGCCCTGCCTTAATTCTCAAGAGTAGGTCAAGCTTTGCATCTTCTCTAGTAGGTATATCCACATACTGAATCAGAAAAGTTTCTTGTACACACTTAACAAATTCTACTCCATCCAAGTCTTTAATACTATGGCAGTCCCAGTCTATGTTTGGAAAATTAAAATCCCCTACCATAATCACCCTATTATTCTTACAGATAACTGAAATCTCCTTATAATTTTGTTTCTCAATTCCCTGCTGACTACTGGGGTGTCTGTACTACAATCCTAATGACATGCTCATCCCTTTCTTATTTCTCAGTTCCACCCAAATAACTTTACAGGACGTATTTCCAGAAATATCCTCCCTAAGTATAGTTGTAATGTTATCCTTAATCAAAAATACCACTCCCCCTCCTCTCTTGCTCCCCTTTCTATCCTTCCTATAGCATGTATACCCTGGAACATTAAGCTGCCAGTCCTGTCTACCTCTGAGCCATGTTTCTGTAATTGCTATGATATCCTAGTCCCATGTTCCCAACAATGCCCTCAGTATGTATGCCTTCCCTGTTAGACCCCTTACATTGAAATAAATACAGTTTAATTTGTCAGTCTGACCTCATTCTCTGCTTTGTTCATGCCTGCTCTGATCATTTTTATCACTGTATCCCTGAGATCCACCCCGCCCCACTATTTACTAGTTTAAATTCTCCCGAGCAGCACTGGCAAATCTCCCCACCAGTATAATAGTCCCCTTCCAATTCAGGTGCAATTCTTATGCAGAGATTCCAATGATCCAAACATGTATATCCTTCTCTCCTGCACCAGTGCCTCAGCCACACATTCATCTGCTCTATCTTCTTATTCCTATCCTCATTTGCTGCACCAGGAATAATCCAGATATTACTACCCTCGAGGTCCAACTTTTTAAATTCCTTTTTGCCTGTCCTCGGATGCTGCCTGAATTGCTGTGCTCTTCCAGCACCACTGATCCAGAACACACATTCATTTGCTCTATCTTCTTATTCCTATCCTCATTTGCTGCACCAGGAATAATCCAGATATTACTACCCTCGAGGTCCAACTTTTTAAATTCCTGCCTAATTTGTCCATATGTCCTAAAAATGTCCATATTACAGAGGAGGAAGTGCTGGATGTCTTGAAACACATAAAAGTGGATAAATCCCCAAGACCTGATCAGGTGTACCTAAGAACTCTGTGGGAAGCTAGGGAAGTGATGCTAGGCCTCTTACTGAAATATTTGTATCATTGATAGTTACAGGTGAGGTGCTGAAAGACTGGAGGCTGGCTAACGTGGTGCCACTGTTTAAGAAAGGTGGTAAAGACAAGCCAAGGAACTATAAACCAGTGGGCCTGAAGTCAGTGGTGGGCAAGTTGTTGGAGGGAATCCTGAAGGACTGGAGGACTGTGAGCAGTGGAGTGCCACAAGGATTGGTGCTGGGTCCACTCCTTTTCGTCATTTATATAAATAATTTTATGTGAGCATAAGAGGTATAGTTAGTAAGTTTGAAGATGACATCAAAATTGGAGGTGTAGTGGACAGCGAAGAAGGTTACCTCAGATTACATCTTGATCAGATGGGCCAATGGGACTGAGAAGTGGTGGATGGAGATAATTCAGATAAGTTCAAGGTGCTGCATTTTGGGAAAGCAAATCGTAGCAGGACTTATACAATTAATGGTAAGGTCCTAGGGAGTGTTGCTGAACAAAGAGACCTTGGAGTGCAGGTTCATAGCTCCTTGAAAGTGGAGTCGCAGGTAGATAGGATAGTGAAGAAGGTGTTTGGTATGCTTTTCTTTATTGGTCAGAGTATTGAGTACAGGGGTTGGGAGGTCATGTTGCGGCTGTACAGGACATTGGTTAGGCCACTGTTGGAATTTTGCATGCAATTCTGGTCTCCTTCCGTTCAGAAACATGTTGTGAGTCTTGAAAGGGTTCAGAAAACTCATGTTGGAGGACTTGAGCTACAGGGAGAGGTTGAATAGGCTGGGGCTTTTTTCCCCGGAGTATTGGAGGCTGAGGGACAAGCTTCTAGAGGTTTATAAAACCATGAGGGGATGGATGGGGTAAATAGACAAAGTCTTTTCCCTGGGGTGGAGGAGTCCAGAACTAGAGGGCATAGGTTTAGGATGAGAGGAGAAGATATGAAAGAGACTTCATTTAAAAGGCATCTGGATGGGTATATGAATAGGAAGGGCTTGAAGGGATCTGGGCCAGATGCTGGCAGGTGGGACTAGACTGGATTGGGATATCTGGTTGGCATGGACAAGTTGGGCCAAAGGGTTTCTGTGCTATGCATCTCTATGACTCTATGATTCTATAACCGCTATCCATCAGACCCCCAACTCCTGTAAATTCCTCATTGCTTCTAACTGCTGCTCCAACCAATCCTTACATTCCGATAAGATTCGCAACTGAACGTACTTCCTGCAGACATAATCATCAGTAACATGGAAACTCTCCTTAATCTCCCACATCCGACAGGAAGAGCTCATCACTCTACTAAAGGCCATCTTCGCACTGTAACAATCTACAGACCCAGAAAATAGCATAGTGTTACTGCTCTAAAACACATTGCTCCCGGCTAACTTAGTACCTATGCTTTATATTTTTAAAGTTTAATCAAGAGAAAGATCTCAATAAAAACATATAATCAAAGCAGAACCCACTTTACTCAATATTGTCGATTTATGTTTTAAAAAAACCCAGTAAGCCTACACCTTGAAACTAGCCACTTAGCTGCTTCCCACACAGGCTTCTCCAAGGTCAGCTGTGAGTTTCACTGCTTGTCCATTTTGCTTGGAACAGACTCGGATGTCCAGAGATACTTGAAACCAAACAGCAGAGGCAGTCAGCTGTGCAGGTCTTCTTTAAATATTTATCATTGCTTACCTTACAGCTTATCGTTCAATCTAGCTTTGTAATCTGCTTTAAACAATTTGCCTGACCTCCAAACCAGAGACCCTTTAATGCTCTTATCTAAACCATTCTCAAACTCAGAACTAAATACCATCATATTATGATCACTCTACCCTACAGTCTCCTTTACTATGAGGTTATTAAATAACCCTATCTCACTGCACAATACTAGATCTAAAATAAAGTTAAAAATCACACAACACCAGGTTATAGTCCAACAGGTTTAATTGGAAACACACTAGCTTTCGGAGCGACGCTCCTTCATCAGGTCGCTCCGAAGGCTAGTGTGCTTCCAATTAAACCTGTTGGAGTATAACCTGGTGTTGTGTGATTTTTAACTTTGTACATCCCAGTCCAACACCGGCATCTCCGAATCAGATCTAAAATAGTTTGCCCTGATGAATGATCACGGATTTGAAACATTAACTTATTCTCTTTCTACAGATACTCCAGTAAAGCTTTGTCTGCTTTTTACTTTGGATTTCTAGCATCTTACTAGTATTTTGCTTTTGAAGTCTGTTCCCTACTGAGTTCATTCATACACTGACCTGTAAAACCATCTTGAACCATGCCTCTCTTGTACTGTGAGCTAGCACTGGGTTATGACCTGCAGGTATCCTTCACTGTAATGTCATCTGTAAATAAAACACGAAGGTGACATATCCTGAGCCAAGGGCTTTATCTGCTTTTCTTTTGCTTCTCTTTTCACATTCTTTTTCTTTTTGTTTTATTTACCCCTCTTGTTGAAGAGTGCACTTGCAGCAACAGTGGCAATGAGTGTGCCCAGCACAGACTAATCGTGGCAATGAGTGTGCCCAGCGTACACCTTAAGTGAACCCAACGCTTCTGCATCAACGAGACGGTCCCAGTGCCACCTCATGGCTGCTGTGGTGGACGCATGTTTGGCTTCCCAGCAGCATCTGTGTCCAGTGCGGATTCATGGAGCAGGCAGTGGAGGCGAAATCGGGGCCCAGTACAAGACCTAGCAGCATAGGCAGCAGTGAGGTGGGCCTGAAGTGGAGCGGCGGAGGAGTCGAGTTTGGGCTGGTCCAGTACCTAGTGGCTGTATTAGCAAGGTCCAGCAAGGACTCGTAGTAGCGGCAGTGTTGGTTGAGATGAGATGGTACTGAGGAGCACCGGTGACTCTTGTACAAGTGGGTTGGTGAGGGAACTCAGGACAAGTCACTGACCCATGACCCATGGTGGAGCACTTAACAAGAAGTGCTGTAAAGCTGGACACTGTTTCTGTATTTCTCTGTCTTTGTGTTCTGTGTTTTGGTTTATTTTGCTGTGTTTTGAGATGGCACAAGAGAGTGGCAACACTGTACAACACTTTTCAGTGTTTTACATGTGACAGTAAATAAATAAATATAAGATATTGACACTGACAACTAGAAGTCAACTACTGATGGGCATGCCCTTTGGAGTCTGAATTTTTGGAAGGACATCAAACTCTTTTCTGTGTGTTAATAGAAGAGGCTTCATCAAAGTGTTGTACAACCTCAATATGACATCTCAACTCCAATACGCAATGGTCTGAGCAATGGAGGCAAGCATGCTAAACACCTTCTCAATCACATTGTCTACCAGTGATGCAAATTTCTAAGAATTATGTACCTGAGCCCCTAAGTCTCTCTGTTCTACAACACTAGCCTACCATTAATTGTATAAGTCCAGCTTTTGTCTGTTTTATCAAAATGGAATACCTCACATTTATCCAAATTAAACTCCATCTGCCACTCCTCAGCCCACTGACTGAATTGATCTTAGATAGCCTTCTTCATTTTCCACTATACCACCAATTTTGGTGTCATCCGCAAACTTACAAACCATGCCTCCTATATTCTCATCCAAATCTTTTATGTAAATGACAAACAAAGATGGAATCAGTACTGATCCCTGTGGAACATTACTAGTTCAAGGCCTCCAGTCCAAGAAACAACCCTCCACCAGCCTTTGTCTCTCACTGTCAATGTTCTGAGAACCTGGGTTCAAATCCCATCATGGCAGATGGTGGAATTTGAATTTGATAAAAAAGAAGTCTGGAATTAAGGCATCTAATGATGACCATGAATCCATTGTTAATTGTCTGGAAAGTTCCATCTGGTTCACTAATATCCCTTTAGGGAAGGAAACTCCTATCCTTACCTGGTCTATATTGTCATTCCAGACCTGCTGCAACTTGGTTGACTTTTAACTGCGCTCTGGGTAATTAGGGGTTGGCAATAAATGCTTACATCCCATGAAAGAATAACAAAATTGATAAAAGTTCAGTGAAATACTATTCCTAGTTTAATTTCTCATGCAGGGTTAAAGAGCTGGATATATTTAACTCAGGAAAGGGGACACTTAAAGGCATCTAACATAACAAAATCACTGGCAGTAAAGAAAGAGGCTAGCAAATAGGACATCGAAGGCAATAAACTCCAGTGCGCCCACTGCAATGTGTCACTGAGTAAGGAAAGCCAACTGAGCAGATGAATGTTTCAACAACTCCCAGGTACTGACACCCATCTGGATCCCTCCTTCCAGATACTTTTCTCTGATTCCATCCCTTTTTCTAATCCAACCTATTGTCATCTATTCAGTATATCTTCTGACCTTCTGCACCTTGATACTGAATGAGCTATGCTTAACAAAAGAGTCAGTTTTATCCCTTTACACCCACATCTCAGTGAATATTAGCCACTAAAAATTTCTCTGCTCCCTGCCCTCACTCTCACTCTGAATTTGCTGCATTTCATTCTCTCAGGTCAATCACTATCAAATCCATGCTGTAATTAAATTGGAATGGGGGCCAATATCACCTTGCAGAAGCTGAGCTCTAACTCTCTGACTCTTTCCCCCCCTCTCCCCACCTGCAATCATGACCTGACCACTTAACACCAAGCTGTAGTTTCCGGGATTGTCACTGATCTCATCTCCTCTGGAGGACTCTTCCCCACAGCTTCCACCTCCAAGCCCCACAACCCCACACAGCCTGCTTCTAGCTCCTTCCCAAAGTCCCAAACCTTGCTTCAGTCTGTTCCTGCCCCAGTGAATTTATTTCTTCCTACCTTGACTCTAATCCTTCTACCCTTGTTCAATCTCTTCCCACTTACAATCGGGATATGTAGATTCCACAGTTATCCATTTCTAACCCTAGCTGGTTTCTCTTCACCATGGATGTGCTATTCCTCTACATCTTCTTCCCCCATCAGGGTGGTCTGAAGACTTCCCATTTTTCTTTGAAAACAGGCCTGAACAATCTCCACAACTCACTTCAGGCCACTTCCTACAACTCTCTCTCTGCTACATCGATGATGTCATTGGCACTGCTTCCTGCTCTTATCCAGAATTGGAAAAAAAACGCATCAATTTTACTTCCAATTCCCCTCCTTTTCACACCTTCATTTGGTCCATCTCTGACTCTTCCCTTCACTTTCTTGACCTCACTGTTGCCATTTCTGGTGATAGGTTGCCCACCAATATCCATTACTCCCACAGTTATCTCAACTATACTTCCTCACACTCTACTTCCTGCAAGGATTTCATTTCATTTTCTAGTTTCTCCATCTTTGTTGCATCTACTTGGATGATGTCACCTTCCACTGGGCTTCATCCAATGTGACATCCTTTCTCCTCAACCGAGGATTCCCCTCAGCCCCCCCAAACTCATTTCTGCACTTCTGCCCTCACCTCTCCTTCCCTTCCTGTGCAATTAGAGAAGATGTAGCACCTACCTATTCATCATCTTCTTCCTCATTAGCCAAGGCCCTAAACCCACCTTACAGGTGAAACAGCACTTTTGTTATACTTCTTTCAATTGACATTTGCTGCTCACAATGTGGCCTCCTCTACACTGGCGATTCCAAGCACAGGTTGGATGACCGTATTGCGGACAATTCCACTCTATCTATGAGAATGGCCCGAACTTTCCATTTTAATACACCATTACCCTGCCATAGTAACACTCCCATTCACGGCCAGTGGCAGTGTTTCAGGGAAGCACCATATAAGCTGAAGGAACAGTAGCTCATCTTCTGCTTACTGTTATGGACCAAACCAAACACCTTCAAAATATATTCAGAAGATAGCCTCGAATCTAACTTTTCCTTATTTTAAAGACAACAATTACAAATTTCAAGACATTTGGATGAATACCTAAATAAGAATCGTTTGAAGGGATATGGGTCAGGAGCAGGCAGGTGGGATTAGTTGGTTTGGCATAATGTTCAGCATGGACAGGTTGGACCACAGGGTCTGTTTCCGTGTGGCATGGTTCTGTGACTCTATGACTCTAAGTGCCAGGCGTTGTATTGAAGATGCAATTCGATTGGTCAAACTATTCGTTTTGAAGCAAAACACACTTTATTCATACACTATAGTTAAATTATTAAAAAGAAACTGGAATAACTTCACTCTATTGGAAAACTTAACAGAATTATAGATTATTTAACAACTAAACTGTAACACTTCCAAGATACTAACATCCCATAAACATATTCTTAGCAAATGCAAATTCAGTAAAATAGATCAGCTCACATACAAATCTCCAGTTCAGGAGGGAAAACATCAAGAGAAAACTCTGAGAGAGAGGAGCAGGGAGAGATGTACTGCAGCTTCTAAACCCAGATTCGAGACCCCAGCAACTGCTATTGAGAAAATAAAATTAAAACTCCTGGTTCTATGGGAGCTTGACCCTACCCATTCAGACTGCTCCTATTGTTCCAACTTTACAAACTCAGTTCTGAGGAAACGTCAACTCTGATTTCTCTTCACAGATGCTGCCAGACCTGCTGAGCTTTTCTCTTAAAGCTACAGTATCCTTCAGGATTTAGTATTGAGTTCAGTGAGTGTCCTCCATTTTGATTAGAATCCTTTCCCATCAGATTAGATGAAACACATCTGAAAATACTGAGGGAAGTAAGGGTGAAAATTGCAAAGACTCCAGTGCAGAAAAATTGCAATGAGGTACTTCGGTGATGTAGATGGATCAGAAAAGCTGGGGCTGTTCTCCTGGAGAAGAGAAGATCAAGAGGAGATTGATAGAATTGTTCAAAATCATAAGGTGCCGGGGAGAGTAGATACAGAGAAAGCTTTCCAATTGCCTGAAGTATTGAAAACCAGAGGTCACTGATTTAAGGCAAATGGCAACATGCACATTTATTCTTGCAGTGAGCAGTAAGTATCTGGAATATGGTGTTTGAGCTGAGATGGAACAGGATCAATTGAGACATTCAACAGGACATTATCTGGAAAAAAATGTTCAAGGCTTTTGATGAAAGATGAGGACATGGGAGCAGGCACTAGTGGAGAACTGTTGTCTACATGTTGGGCTGAATTTGATAAGATTTTTCCTCTAGTTGGAGAGACTAAAACAAAGGACATAATCTAAGAATGAGGATATAGGTTAAGACAGAAATGAGGAGCAGAATTTGTTTTAGGACGTTGTTAAAGTGTGGAGTTCCCTTCTTCAGAAGGTAGTGTAGGGTATGTCTTTACATTTGTTCAAAGCTGTTCCAGGTAGATTTTTGAGTATGAAGGGATTCAATGATTTTGGGGGTCGAATAGAGGTATGAGGGGCTGCTGGGATGGGCAGATAGGAAAGTCAAGCTGCAGTCTAGAGGGGCTAAACTGCCTCTCTTGCTCCTGAATCTGATGTTCCTATCTGTACTGGACCAAAGACGTTAATGTCTGTCTGTGTAGATAATTCGTCTAATTCTTCCTGCATTCAATATAGTAACTTCAGTTTTGACTTTATGTTTGCTTTTCTCCAATCTCACCTGAATCACTATTTTGCTTCAATAGAGGTCATTGCCTTTTTACAACACAGAGAGAGGCGCATTGTGTCCATGCCGGTTATCAAACATCTATCTGTTCCAATTCCACCTTTCAGTAACCTTATATGTTATGGCATTTTCAGTACTCATCTGCATAGTTTCTAAATGTTTTGATGATTCCTGCCTCTACAATTCTTTTAAGCAATGAGTTCCAGATGGCCACACCCTCAAATCCCTTTGAAACCTCCTGCTCCTTTCCTGAATACTGTGCCCCTGGTTATTGACCCCCTATTCCCAGGAGAACCATTCCTCCCTATCTCCTCTTTTCCTGATGCACTGCTTGTTTTTACACAGCTCACTGCTCTGCTCAACAACCGTGACATTTTTCCTTTTGCAATTGGGTTTACTCCGTCTTTAATCTTCCCATTGTGTTTCTGGCTTCATATGATTTTTAAAAGAAATTGTTAAGTTGTTTCACTCATTATGTATAGCCGCATTTCAGGAGAAAAATCAGATCGTCAGTAATGAGGAAAGTCTCCTAGCAACAGGGGATTGCCACCTTTAAGGAGGAAGGAGGTAAGTCAGCAGCAAAGTCTGACTCATCAGCTGTAACATCACGGACTGTGTTGGAAACTATGAGCTGTTTGATTTCTAAAATCGTGTATGATGGGGTTCCATCTTCAACCAGCAGTTCCTTAAATCACAATTATTTCTTTACCTTGCATTTTTCAGAAGGTTTCACCAGGCCTCTATGGAGTTGGCTATTTAGAACTTTGTAAGAACCAATGTGGCTCAGTTGCTAATTCTCCTGTCCCTGAATCAGAAGGTTGTGGATTATGGTCCCACTCAAGTGACTTAAACATGTAATTTAAATTATGTCTAATCCATTTGTTCAGTCACTTCTCTGGGATAATTGAGATTTGAAACTAGACCTTCTCGTCCAGATGCAGAGGTACGACCATTGTACAACACAATCCTTGCTACAGCATACAGTCTACGCTCATGCAAAAGTACATTTAATTGACACTTTGTTCTCTCAGGTAGATGTGAAAGGTCATAGGCCATCACTTTGAAAAAGATCAGAAGTTCATTTCAGCTCACACCATTAAAACAGATTATTTATACATTCTGTCACCAGGAGACCTTGAAAATTAATCAATTAAGATTCTATATTAAAAACCAACGTAAAGGAAGCTGGAAGAGATGGAGTTATTTTCAGCATCATGGGCTCTCTTGGAATTGCCTTTATTTGTGGCCTTGATGGGCTGAATGGCCTGGTTCTAGATTATAGGGATTCTATGATCCTAAGTATCCAGCTTCTCAAACTGGGGTCTATTCCCATTAACATCCTTCTAAATCTCCTCTGTTCTGTTTCCAATTTAACAATATCCTTCCTATAGTAAATTACTAGAACTGGAAGCAAAAGTGGCCCGAATGATGTCTTGTGTAGTTGTAACATGACGTCTCAACTCCTTTACTCGATGTTCTGATGATGGAGGCAAACGTGCCAAATGCCTTCCTCATTACACTGTCTACCTATGACATCACTTTCAAGGAACTATGTACCTGAACCCTTAGGTCCCTCTGTTCAACAACACTCCCCAGAGACCTACCATTAAATGTGCAGGTCCTGCCCTGATTTGTTTTACCAAAGTGCAACACCTTGTATTTATTAGAACTAGAGGCCTATCCAGATGGTAGCAACCATCTCAGGATTTAGAATTCGGTTTTGCAGAGCTAGAAGTCAGTGAGTAAAGAAGACACCCCAAAAGCTGCAGTCTCTTTTCTGAAATTCTGTGTTTTAAGAGAATAATTTAAGAGTTTCCCAAAGTTCAGTATTTCTGCCTGTCTGGTGAAACTGGAAGTCTTAGATTGTGATCAATTCTCAAAAACTCAAGTCCAAGTCAATTAGAATCAGAGGTGGACAATTGTCATGAAACTATATCTGTCTGCTTCGTCAACGGCAAGTTTCAGTGGATGTGAGGAGTTATCACATTTTATCCAGTTCTGATGAATGGTCACGGAACCTGAAATGTTAACTCCATTTTTCTCTCCATAGACACTGCCAGATCTGCTGAGTTTCTCCAGCATTATTCTGGAACACATTCAGCCTTTTCTTTCTAGACTTTGATCATCGGGAGGTTTTTATTCCTCCCCTTTTCATTTATGTTTGTTTTAGGAAAAAAAAACAGGATCGATATAGAGATTTATCTTTCTGTGTTTGCATGAGTGTCTGTGTGCATGGAATTAAGGGGATATAGTTTGAACTGTGGCTCATAGTTTAGGTATTTGTCAGTAGGTGCTCCTCACTTTAAGAATAAGTTTTGTTCATAACAAACAGTTTATTCTTGATTTGTTTAAAGAAGCCTAGTCGACATTTATTTTATTCTGGGTAATAAACAGTAATTGAATCAACATTAATTTGAATGGTGTGACCTTTAGAGTAGTGGGGCTTGATTATCATTCCTCCTGGCACAGTGGTTGGTGCATTTCCTCTCCTCTCATCCTACAAAGAGACCTAATTGACTGCTTGTGATATCCTGTGGTCATGAAAGGTACTACAGCAAGTCTCTATGTTTAAAATGTCAATATGCAATTAAGTGTTGATCTCATTCAATAGAATTGCAGTGGGTGGTGCATACGATGACTTATGTGTGATTGTGTTCCCTTGTAATTAAATGGAGCTGGGCTATATCAAGGTACAGAAAACAATTAGCAACAGGGGGGGCTCTTGAGTCCAGTGGTAGTGGCCCTAGCTTTAGAGGCAGAGAGCCTGGGTTCAAGTCCCACCTATCCAGAGGTGTGTCATAACATCTCTGAACAGGTCAATTAGGAAGTATCTATATGGCAACAGAAGTGTGCGTTAGAAGAAAGCAATTTATATCGACAAGTTAATTTGTTCCATACTGCAATATAAAATATGATATTTGCGATGCTAGAAACGTATGGGTCTTAATCCCAACCTACTCTTGAATCTGAAACAAGAAATGCATTGTGTTAGATCATTACCACGGCTGTGTCTGGACTTTGTGTAGAATGTTTCTCTTTTCATCCATCCTTCATTTGTTTTTCCTGGCCTGGCACGCAGGCGTATTGTCCTTTCATTCAAAACCAAGGGTGTACAAAGCAGTGAAAATTACTGGGAGGGTAAAAGATTGGGAATGTTTTAGGAATCAGCAGTGGTTGACTTAAAAGCGAAAAGGTGGAGAAAATTGTTATTAAAGTGAATTGAAAAGAAGTACTATATTGAAATAAATAGCAATACTTCCTATGGATATGTAAGAAGAGAGTGAGTAGTGAAAGTCACAGTCAGACCCTTGGAAGATGCAACTGGAGAATTGATATTGTGAAGCAGAGAAATGACAGATAATTTAAATCAATATTTTGCATTTGTCTTCACAGTGGAGGTTACTATAAACATCACAAAAGATAACAGAAGAGCAAGATTAAAGGATAAAAGATCTGTAGCCTAATTTCTATCAGAAGGGACAGAGTATTTGAAAAACAATTGGGACGAAAGACAGATAAATGATCAGGATGTGATGGCCTGCATCAAAAGATTTAAAAGAAAGTGGAGAAGGTGGTGGAGGCATTGGGCAAAATATTCCACATGTCACTGGGTATCAAGCTGAGTTTTTTTATTTATTGTGATATGTAGGTCAGCATTCATTGCCCATCCCTAGTTGCCCTTAAGAAGGTGGTGGTGAGCTGCATTCTTGACCCGCTACAGTCCATGTGCTGTGGGTTACTCACAATGCCATTGGGCGTGGAGTTTCAGGACTTTTACCCAGCAACAGGTAAGGAATAGTGATATATTTCCAAGGTGGGATGGTGAGTGGCTTGGAGGCTAACTTGAAGATGGTAGTGTCCCCATGTATCTGCTACCCTTATCCTTCTAGATGGAAGTCATTGTGGGTTTGGAAAGTGCTGTCTAAGAATCTTCGGTGAATTTCCACAGTGTATCTTACAGATGATATACGTTGCTGCTACTGAGCATTGGTGGTGGAGGGAGTGGGTGTTTGCGGACGAGGTGTCAATCAGGCTGACCGTATTGTCCTGGATGGTGTCAAGCTTCTTGTGTGTTGTTGAGGCTGCACCCATCCAGGCAAGTGGCTGATCCTGACTTGTGCCTGTAGACAGTGGACAGGCTTTGGAGAGTCAGGGAGTGAGTTACTCAGAAATGGGGACATTTACCAGGGATTGCACAATGTTCAGCACCATTCTTTAATGACACTTAGTTAATATTGTGACGGGAAAGAACTTCTTCTTCCAGAGAGGAGTGAATTCTGGAATTCTCATCTCAGAGAGTTACGGAGTCTCAGTCACTGAAAATATTTAGAGAGGAAATAGGCTTTTTTTTGAAATATTAAGAAGTTAATGACTATGAGGAGCCAGAATGAAAGAAAAATTAAAGCTGGGACAGATCAGTCATGATCTTGTTGAAATGGTGGGAGTGGGCAGTTTGAGGGGCTGAATGATCGATTTCTGCCTCTATTTCTATTGTTCTTACGTTTCTCACAATTTAGAACCTAGTCGTTTCTCACACCAGTTCCTAGTAGGGAAGAAAGTAGGTAATGTAGGGATTGAAGGAGAAGAATTAGTGGCAGAGAAAGCAATCCAGGAGGCCCTGGCAGCAACCTGCTTATTGAACCTGACTTGGAATTTCCTCTTCCTCACAGGCACTGGCCTTCACAGCCTTAGGTAGTTCCCATAAATCACAGCAGAGAATTCCGATTCACCTCCAGCATCATCATTACCAGCTTCTTCAATGCCAATTCTCTGCTGTGGTGAACCTATAGGAATGGGGAACTGATGCTGAAACTGGGTGAGCATTACGCAAGAGACAGGGTGTAGGTGGTAACTTGGGTGGCTGCCACATTTCTCAAAAGGATGCTGAATTCCAATTGTGTAAGTGTTCACTCAGCAAGCCCATGAGGAAGAGCTGAGGAGAAGGGTTTCAGAGGTACATGATCCAGATCTCTTGGATCCTGGCCTAAAACAAAGCATGTTTAACAGTGAATCTCTGTGATCAGTCTCGGAAAGTACAAAGTAATGGTCTCTTGATACTTGAGGTGCCAGATTGAGAAGGCAGTTTTAGAAGGTATTATTCTTCATTGCAGACACCATCAGAATGCATCTCACTGTAAAATGTGACCAGAAAGTATGGAAGTATGTACTGTAGCACTAGTGATAATAGAGACAGAATCCAGAAAGACTTCCAAACCTGTCTGGCTCTGTCTTGTACAAAGGTGCAACAGAGAGTAGACTGTTTCCTTACTCCTTTTTTAAGGAGATTATGAGATACTGTGTTTTAGGTTATCTTTATTAACTCATTCAGCAGCTCACTATACAGAGGAACCTAGATTATCCAAATGACATGGGCAAGGAGTATTTTCTCCGATAAACAAATGTTTGGAAATTGAATGCTGGATAACACAGTTTAGCCGAGCATCAGGACCTTGCATTCTTGCCAGATAATCCGAAATTCGGATAATTGAATGCCGGATAATCGAGGTTCCTCTGTATTCATTAATACCGGGCTCCTATTCATTCATTCATAACTCTTTACTAACCTATTATTCATTCACTCATTCATAAAACTGCGGTTCTGTCATATATTTTACTATCTTAAGGTAGGCCAAATTAAAACACCCCTTTCTAATTAAAACATCCCTTTCAATCATTCCTGCTTTTTCACACCTTCAATTCTTATCAGCTTTTGCTACAAGCAGATTTCAAGCCGATTTACCTCTGCATATTCAGAACAATACCACCTCCGCCGTCACGTCTCCACAAAAGATTATATTAATTAGCCCTTACCAACCGCCTCTCAGAACTGAATAGATTACAGAACGCCAAACATTTTCCCCAATCAGCATATACTTGTTAAATACCTTTTAACCAGGCTGTTATCCCTTTAAGAAACTAACTATCAAAACCGTGCTTAAATGATCACATAAATGAAATAAACTCACACCGGTACTAGTAAACAAGTCTCACAACCCAGATACGGTAATGAGTTTAATATCCTTTATTCTTTCATTAAGAACAGGCACGATTCCTAACTTATTTAGAGCATACAGGCCTAGTATGTTTATTAACATTTACTAACTTAAAAGACAAAAGGATCAACACCTCTTAATCATGCAAGCAGACTGGACAGACACTCTTAATCCCATCTGCAGTAACAGCCAGCACGTAGCACATGTTTTAACCCATCTCCTGTCTCCAAGGACGGAAGGCCCTCAAACCTTTATGTACTACAGATAAAATAATAGTAATGGAATTTTAATATATGTAAGAACAGTGTACAAAGGGGCTCTTGTAAGAACTGTATTTGAGATTCAATTGCCTCCTCCAACTTCTGCCACTTGTGGTTGTTGAATAAAAAGGCTTTTTTTTGTGCCTCTTACTGACTTCAGTCATTATTTGAACACAATCCCACAAAGTATTGGCCTTCAGGTCGCACTTGAAAGAAGCCTACTGTAACTCTTTCACTTTACAGGATATTGGTCAACATTGTGTTTGTTTGTAGTCTTAAGATGATGATGCTAAAAATCGCACAACACCAGGTTTAATTGGAAACACTAGCATTCAGAGGAATGACAAGAAATGAAAATTGATGTCATAAGCAACAGGCACATCACAGATGTTACCCACAAAAGAGCAATTTTCCTGTAATTTTAACTTTGTTTCCTTTAAAAGTATCCAAATATTTTAAATGCTTTTAGAGTGTGGATGCCTTTGGCTGCTTAACCAAAATATTTGAATGTAATAAGTGGGGGCAGTGCAGCATGGGTGTATGTATACACGTATACTCACACACACACACAGAGTCAGAGAATGGAGGGAGCAGGCACTATAAATAAGGAAATGCTTGTCTAAAAAACACTGTAGCCAGCAGTTGCAATGTGTTAACTGTGATATAAATATGACTTCAATTTGTTTGAGCTGAACAGCTGAATGAAAACTTCAATCCATTGATAAAAGAATTAAGCAGATCCTGAACAGTCTAGTAAATGAGAAGGGGATTTTTTAAAAAAGTGGGAGTCAATGTTAATTCTGTAGCCCATGTTTTCTGTAGCTCACATATTGCTAAAGTGCCAGGGCATTTGAGACTAGGAAGCCAACCGCACTAACTTCATAAACACGGGGAGAGGGAGTGGAATGGTGTTAGTATACAAGCCTGTGGCTTGTCTGTTGAACTGACCCAGCTTTTACTTGAGAAAGAAATCTGCTGAAGATAGGCGAACCGCTTTTGATCTTGGAGCTCACACTGAGCACAAGGGTCATTTCACCCTAATAATCAGTGCAGGAAGGATAGATTACAGTGCGGTAACAGGTCAACATAGCAGCTCATCCAATGCAAGGCTTGTTTGAGACAATGTTAAAAATCACACAACACCAGGTTATAATCCAACAGGTTTAATTGGAAGCACTAGCTTTCGGAGGGCTGCTCCTTCATCAGGGGGTTGTGGAGGACACAATTATAAGACACAGAATTTATAGCAAAAGTTTACAGTGTGATGTAACTGAAATTATACATTGAAAAATACCTTGATTGTTAACTCTCTCATCTGTTAGAATGTTCATGTTAGTTTCACTTTTTTCATATGTAAATCACAAAACTATTTTTTTAAAATTACATTCTCAATTTAACTTTACCAATTGGTGTCAGTTCAAATAACGTGTTGAAGGTGTTAGCCCCCTGTGTGCTGTTGTCTGTGCCATAATGTTTAGACTGATTCTAATCTGAAAAATGAGTTAACAGAGTTTTACATGGATTCATGTAAGACTCCAAATCAAAAGAAGATGATGGCCTGTCCTCTGCTCCAAGGATGCCTGGAAAAAGTTTCAATGCCACATTGGTCTTGAATGGTGCAGGCACCTGGCATGATGGGCTTTAGACTCAACCATCTCATAAGGGGCAGAAGGTCTGAGAAACTGGGTTGTCCTGAGTGAGGTGGAAGCCATGTAAATGGCCTTGAAAAGGTACAGGTAGTTCTGGGATAATGTGTAGTTCTGCAGTGGGATTTGACTATAACGTTGTTGAAGAAGTAGGGAACGGTATTTTGGAGACCGCTTACCTCCATTGGCAATAGCGTGATTCCAGCAGGGATTGGGTTGTGCGCTTCATTCTGCGCATGAGCCAATGTGCACGCTGTAATCTCTGTGCCGATCAGCACGTGTGCTAATGTTCTTGTTGTTCTGTGCATGCATGATTGCAGCTGCCAACAGAGCAGCTTCCTGTGGGAGGAACTGTACTGAGAGCAGCTTTCTTACATTTTTTAAAAGTGTTGTGTTACTTACTTTTGTTTCATTGACAAATATGATTTCAACCTTCATTCAGGCTGTGCTATACTCTGCGCTAGACTTTTGGGTGATTTTTGAGCGATCGTGAGTGATATTTTCTGTTCATTTGCCCTTAGGCCCATTTTGCCCATAGGCCCCATTATTTCTATTAAGTGATTTTCTATTAATCGAGGTTTCTCTGGAACGTAACTACGGTGTTATAGGAGAACTGTCTGTACGTTGTAATTTATTTTTAAAACATAAACATTGAACAGTACAGCACACGAACAGGTCCTTCAGTCCACAATCTTTTGCCAAACATGACACCAAATTAAACTAATCCCTTCTGTATGCCATTGTCCATATCCCTCCATTCCATGCTTATCTAAAAGTCCCTTAAGTGCCCCTAATGTATCTGCCTCCATCACCAGCTCTGGCAGCGTGTTCCACACTCCTACAACTCTCTGTGTAAAAATCTTGCCCCTCACATCTCCTTTGAATGTTCCCCCCTCACCTTAAATACTTGCTCCCTAGTTCTGGACACTTCAATTCTGGGAAAAAAATTCTGACCATCAACCCTACCTCATCATTTTATAGACTTCTATCAGCCTATGCTGCTCTAGAGAAAACAGCCTGAGTTTTTCTAGGCTCTCCTTATAGCTGGTACTCTCTAATCCAAGCAGCATCCTGGTAAACCTCTTCTGCATCCTCTTCAAATCTTCTTCCTGTAATGTGGTGACCAGAATTGAACATAATACTCGAAGTGTGGCCTGACCAAGCTCTTATAAAACTCCAACATGACATCCTGACTCTTGTCCTCAATTCCCTGACCAATAAAGACAAGTATGCCATATGCCTTCTTTACTACCCTATCTACTTGTGTGGCCACTTTCAGGGAGATATGGATTTGAACATGAAGATCCCTCTGTACATCAATGCTGTTCAGGGTCCTGCCATTAACTATATACTTTTCCTTAACATTTGATCTCCTAAAGTGCAGCACCTCACACTTACCCGGATTAAACTCCATCTACCATTTCTCTGCCCATATCTGCAACTGATGTTTATCCCGCTATATCCTTTGACAACCTTGTACACTCTCAACAGCTCCACTGACCTTTCTGTTGTCTGCAAACTTACTAACCCAGCCATCTACATTTTCATCCATGTCATTTATATATATATCACAAACAGCAGAAGTCCCAGTGTGGATTCCTGCAGAACAACACTAATCACGGACCTCCAGCCAGAAAAGCATCCTTCCAGCACTACCGTCTCCTGTCTGTGGGAAAACCATGTGGCCAAGTTACCTTGGATTCCGTGTAATTTAAATCGATGTGTTACTAGGAGCTGCCCATTGACCTTGCAGAGTTCCTGATTGATGGCTGCCAGCAGTTATGATCGCATTGACCCCTATCTCCTTCAGCAAACATTATCTGAGGACCGCTATGCCTCAGTTATTGAAAAGAGGTTTGAAATTGGGCCTGCAGAACGTCCATTTGTCAGTATCTCAGTTCAACTTGGTGCCAGTGATTTGGAAGTTTAAGGCTCTCTTTATATTTTGCAGACCCAACCCATTTTACCGATGACACCCCCTCTCAGAAAAGATGCTCACATATGTACGAACAAAGTGGCCAAAACAATGTGAAATTTCAGAATGAAAATGCTTCCTGTTCTCAAATCAGAGGACACTAGGCTGGTTGCTTTTGTATACCTGTTACTGGGTCTGGATCCAAGCTGGACATTTGTTAGCAATGTAAAACAGTGGGTGGGTGTTTTCCTTTTCTTCCTAAAAACCCCCCCTATTTTGGAGTTTTCTTACCCTTACACATTGTGGGTAGTTGGTGTTACTCATTCGGCATTGGTTTTCTGCATTTGTTCTTCCACCTTGTACAGCCAGGGCAAATAATTGTATGAATTAGGAACAAGAATAGACCACTTGGCCCCTCAAGCCTGCTCCATCATTCAATGAAGTCATGGTTGATCTGATTACTCCACATTCTCACCTACTCCAATATAACCTTTCATTCTCTCATTTATACAGAATCTTGCTGCCTTAAAAATATTCACAGTTTGCTTCTACTGTCTTTGTAGGAAGAGAGTTCCAAAGAGTTATGACCGTTTGTAAGAGCCAGTTTCTTCCCATCTTTGTCCTACATGGGGGTTCCCTTGATTTTAAACAGAAATCCCCCTCGTTCTAGGTTCTCTCTTAAGAGGAAGTATCCTCTTGATATTGAGCCTGTCCAACCCACTCACAATCTTATATGTTTCAATCATGTTGCCTCTTACTTTTCCAAACTCCAATAGAGGAGAAAGTGAAGAACTGAAGAAGGGCTCATGCCCGAAACGTCGATTCTCCTGTTCCTTGGATGCTGCCGGACCTGCTGCGCTTTTCCAGCAACACATTTTCAGCTCCAAACTCCAATAGATTCAGGCCTCACTTGTCCAACCTTTCCCCTGTGCCATTTTGGTCTAAGTACAATGGTACAAAGGAACTTGGGGTTACTTACGCACAAAACACAGAGAGCTAGCACACAGGTACAGCAGGTAAGGAAGGAAGGCAGTTAGCAGGAAGGCTAATGGAATGTTGGCGCTCGTGTTAGAATGTAAGAATTGGGAAGTCTTACTGCAACTGTACAAGGTGCTGGCAAGACCACATCTGGAGCAGATTTGATGCCCTTATTTAAAGAAAGGAATCATTTCATTCCAGGAAGTTAAGAGAAGATTCACAAAGATGCTTCCTGGTATGGAAGGATTGTCTAATGAGCAAAGACTGAACCGATTAGGACTCTACTCACTGGAGTTTGGAAAAATGAGAGATGATCTCATTGAAACAAAAAGGATACTTAAGGGGGTTGACAGGGTAAATATTGAGAGGATATTTCCCCTCATGGGTGAGTCTAGGGCCAGAGGGCATAGTCTCAGAATAAAGGGGTGCTAATTTAAGACTAAGGTGAGGAGGAATTTCTTCCCTCAGAGAGTTGTCAGTCTTTGGATCCCTTGTCTCAGAGACCGGAGAGAGCAATATCCTTGTGTATATTTAAGACAAAGATAGATAGATTCTAGATCAGTTGGGAAATCAAGGGTTATGGGGAAGACACAGGAAAGTAGACGTTAGGAATATTGGTAGACAGCAGGACACTGGGAGAACACAGCAAGCCAGTCAACATTAGGAGGTGGAGAAGTCAACGTTTTGGTTATAACCCTCCCCCAAGTCCCTCCTTCCTACCTTTTATCTTAGCCTGCTGGACACACTTTCCTCATTCCTGAAGAAGGGCTTATGCCCGAAATGTCGATTCTCCTGTTCCCTGGATGCTGCCTGACCTGCTGTGCTTTTCCAGCAACACATTTTCAGCTCTGATCTCCAGCATCTGCAGACCTCACTTTCTCCTCAAAGATTATAACCCTTCTGGAAAAGCAATGATCCTATTGAATGGCAGAGCAAGCTTGAGGACCCTGATGGCCTACTCCTGTCCCTATTTCTTACTGTCTCATGCTCTAAGTCTAGCAAATAGTCTAGAAAGTGATAAGAATCTTTTATCCTACTGTCTCTCTGTAGAGGACTGTTGTCACATTGGGATGACTCTGCCATGAGTAAGTATGTCATTTGCTGGACAGTTGGTTTGCAAATCCAACAGCATGAGTTCAATTCCCGCACCATGAAGAAGTCTCCATCTCAGCCTCTCGCCACACCTGAGATTGGTGGCCATCAGGTTAAATCACCACCACTTGTCTCTCTCTAATGAGAGAGCAGCCCTATGTTTTGGTAAGAATATGGTGACTTGAACTTGACATCCTTAGTCTTCTTGTTGCTCTGCGAGAGTAAGGATTTTGCTCTTCCCTTCAAAATTGCTGCAATCGCCTAGCCAATTGAAATTCATGAAAAACCATTCTGGACAGGTCCAGAGATTTCTGCTGCCCAAGCATCTGTGTTGCTGCTGCAATGGGGAGCCACAAAGGCATATCAGGGATGTTAAAAGTGGCTCAAACCCAGGAACAGAGGAATATGCTTTGGCAGATGCTGAACATAGGTAACAGACAGGTGACTGAATGTTACCAGGCCTTTTCTCTCTCTCTCTCTCTCTCTCTCTTTCTCTCTTCTCTTTCTCTCTCTCTCTCTCTCTCTCTCCCTCCAGTGCAGCACTTCCATGCCTACCAGGATTGGTAAGTGGTAGGCCATTTAGAACAGAGTTGAGGAGAAACTTCTTCACCCAGAGAATAGTGGATATATGAATGCTGTGCCCCAACAGGCAGTGGAGGCCAAGCCTCTGGATACTTTCAAGAAAGAGATGGATAGAGCTCTTAGAGATAGTGGAATCAAGGGTTATGGGGATAGGGCAGGAACAGGATATTGATTGTGGATGATCAGCCAGGATCATAATGAATGGTGGTGCTGGCTCAAAGGGCTGAATGGCTCACTCCTGCACCTATTGTCTATTGTCTATTGTCCACTAGGCAATCCCAGAAAGCTGAAATTGTGTTGCTGGAAAAGCGCAGCAGGTCAGGCAGCATCCAGGGAACAGGAGAATCGACGTTTCGGGAAACGTCAATTCTCCTGTTCCCTGGATGCTGCCTGACCTGCTGCACTTTTTCAGCAACACATTTTCAGCTCTGATCTCCAGCATCTGCAGACCTCCCTTTCTCCTCATCCCAGAAAGCGACAATGGCAGTGATTAATACAACAGACTTTGACTTAGAAGGTTCCTTGTGTCTTGTAGTGCATGCGGCAGGCCCGACACCTGCTTATGTCTATTTCCAGGAATTCCTGGGACAAATGGCCAATCGGATACCAGAGGTTTTAGCATTGATTAATTATGGCCGAGGCTTGGACTCGCCCACTCCACTCTTCATCTCCCGCTATCTGCATTTGGAAGAATTTGCAGGTTGATAAGCAACCTGTTTGGCTATGTTACAAATACCTCATTGACCATCAGATCCTTGGTTGAGACTTGAATCTTCTGACTCACTGGCACGAATACTGACCAGGGCACCCCCTGACCTTGTCCACAGGAGAGAACTGTGGTGGAATTAGGCTCTACAATACTTAGCTGCAAGGTAAACCTAACTGACAGGCGTCCTGACTGGGGCTATACTTTGGGCTGGAAAACACCAGAGCACAGGAGTGGCAGTCAGCCTTTCCATCCCATTTTTCCCACAATTTCTGCTATCACATCCCTCCTACCCACAACTCTCAGGAATTAACTGGAGTGAATCTACCTCAAAGTGCATTGTCTCAAACATGATTTGGAGATGCCGGTGTTGGACTGGGGTGTACTCACACACATTCCTACAGACACACACACACTCCCACACTCACTCATGCACCCTCTCATATACTTAGACCCCTTTACACTCACACACACACATATACACACTCTCTCACAGACACTCACAACCCCCCACTCCAGACACACACACAAACTCCTATAGACACACACATGCATGCACAGATATGCATACACGTTTGTGGGGTGAATTTGTACTTGCAGAGTTACATTGTACATTGCTGAAAAACTGCATGAATTCATGTATGACTCTGTTAACTCATTTTTTAGATTAGAATCAGTCTAAACATTATGGCACAGACAGGGAACACAGGGGGCTAACACCTTCAACATATTGTCTGGCTGATACCAATTGTTACAGTTAACCTGAGAATGTAACTTTTAAAAAATGTTTTGTGACTTACATATGAAAGAAGTGAAACTAACATTGTCATTCTAACAGGTGAGAGACTTAACAAATAATCAAGGTATTTTTCAATGTATAATTTCAGTTACATCACACTGTAAACTTTTGCTATAAATTGTGTCCTATGATCTTATGTATTTTTCAATGTATAATTTCAGTTACATCACACTGTAAACTTTTGCTATAAATTCTGTGTCTTATAATTGTGTCCTCCACAACCCCCTGATGAAGGAGCAGCCCTCCGAAAGCTAGTGCTTCCAATTAAACCTGTTGGATTATAACCTGGTGTTGTGTGATTTTTAACATTGTCTCAAACAAGCCTTGCATTGGATGAGCTGCTATGTTGACCTGTTACCACACTGTAATCTATCCTTCCTGCACTGATTATTAGGGTGAAATTAGCTCAGTGTGAGCTCCAAAATCAAAAGCGGTTTGCCTACCTTCAGCAGATTTCTTTCTCAAGTAAAAGCTGGGTCAGTTCAACAGACAAGCCACAGGCTTGTATACTAACACCATTCCACTCCCTCTCCCCGTGTTTATGAAGTTAGTGCGGTTGGCTTCCTAGTCTCAAATGCCCTGGCACTTTAGCAATATGTGAGCTACAGAAAACATGGGCTACAGAATTAACATTGACTCCCACTTTTTTAAAAAATCCCCTTCTCATTTACTAGACTGTTCAGGATCTGCTTAATTCTTTTATCAATGGATTGAAGTTTTCATTCAGCTGTTCAGCTCAAACAAATTGAAGTCATATTTATATCACAGTTAACACAT
Source organism: Chiloscyllium plagiosum (assembly GCF_004010195.1). Taxonomy (NCBI): domain Eukaryota; kingdom Metazoa; phylum Chordata; class Chondrichthyes; order Orectolobiformes; family Hemiscylliidae; genus Chiloscyllium; species Chiloscyllium plagiosum. The sequence continues at coordinate 62,719,510 of NC_057721.1, read as the reverse complement.
TGCAACTGCTGGCTACAGTGTATTTTAGACAAGCATTTCCTTATTTATAGTGCCTGCTCCCCCCATTCTCTGACTCTGTTTGTGTGTGTATACGTGTATATATGCATCCATTCTGCGCTGCCCCCAGTTATTGCATTCAAATATTTTGGTTAAGCAGCCAAAGGTATCCACTCTCTAAAAGCAGTTAAAATATTTGGATGCTTTTAAAGGAAACAAAGTTAAAATTACAGTAAAATTGCTCTTTTGTGGGTAACATCTGTGATGTGCCCGTTGCTTATGACATCAATTTTCATCTCTTATCATTCCTTTTAGGCTGTTCCTATGTTTGTAGAAATTCTCAACTGATGGGAGAGGCACCCTGGAGGTTATGTACTGTATGTGAAGAAATGGGCTGTGTTGCAATCATTTGAATTGTAAGGTAATAGACTTCTGACAAAGGGAAACTAGGGACAGACAATAAATGCCAGCCAGCCAGTGACACCCACGTCCCATGAGTGAATTAAAAAAAAGTTGCAATGAACTACATTTTCATTAAAAAAATTGTAACTTTGATCTTAGAGTAGGATAAAAGGTTAGCACAGCATCAAGGGCTGAAGGGCCTGGTCTATGCTGTACTGTTCTATCTATGTTGTTTGTGATGGTTTGAGTTTCCTTGTGCCTGGTGAAGGTTCAGTTACACAGATCAATTTCAGGAAAAAAAATAGTTTGTCTATTGTTTACCTGTTGTTGCTGTGTCATAGCAAAAGGTCTTAACCATTAGCTGAAGTTCGCGTACATGGTATGAGTATAATGTAGTCTTTCATTCGCGTACATGGTATGAGTATGATGTAGTTAACAACTTTTTTAACTGACTCCAAAATTTATCAGAATATTCTCTGGAATTATTTTTCATCTGAAAGCATGGACTCATGCTGGGGTTCCATTCCAGGGTGCTGACAACCCTTAATTGCCTCTCATATCGTGACCTTTTCTCAACCTGCAGGTGTGATTTCTCAGCCAAGTCTGATACGGCCCTAACGCAGCATCCATGCTTTCACATTCAAGGCTCACTGAACATTAATAAATACTTGGAACCAGGCTAATGCTCCTCACTCATAAAGTTATTGAGTCATTGAGATGTACAGCAAGGAAACCGACCCTTCTGTTCAATGCATTCATGTCGGCCATGTATCCTAGATAAATTTATTCCCATTTGCCAATATTTGGCCCATATCCCTCTAAACATAGAGCATAGAACATAGAACATAGAACAGTACAGGCCCTTTGGCCCTCAATGTTGTGCTGGTCTTTTATCCTACTCTAAGGTCAAATTAATTCACATACCCTTCATTGTACTATTTTCCATGTGCCTATCCAAGAGTCGCTCAAATGTCCCTAATGTATCCGACTCTGCTACCACTCTCTGTGTAAAGAACCAACCTCTGACATCTCCCGTAAACCTTCCTCCAATTACTTTAGAATTATGCTCCCTCATGATAGACATTTCTGTCGTGGGAAAAAGTCTGTGGCTATCCACTCTATCTATGCCTCTCAACATCTTGTACAACTCTTATCAACTCATCTCTCATCCTTCTTCGCTTCAATGAGAAAAGCCCAAGCTCCCTCAACCTTTCTTCATAAGACATGCCCTCTAGTCCAGGCAGCATCTGAGTAAATCTCCTTTGCACCCTCCTTGAAGCTTCCATATCTTTCCTATACTGAGGCAACCAGAACTGAGAAAGAGTCATTCCTGAAGAAGGGCTCATGCCCGAAACGTCGCTCCTGCTCCTTGGATGCTGTCTGACCTGCTGCGCTTTTCCAGCAACACATTTTCAGCAACCAGAACTGAACAAATATTCCAAGTGTGGTCAAACCAGGGCTCTATACAGCTGCTGCATAACCTCACACCTCTTCAACTCAATTCCCCTGCTAATGAAAGCCAACACACTATATGCCTTCTTGACAACCCTATCAACTTGGGTGGCAACTTTGAGGGATCTATGGACATGGACCCCAGGATCCCACTGTTCCTCCATGCTGCCAAGAATTCTGTCTTTAACCCTGTATTCTGCATTCAAATTCGACCTTCCAAAGTGAATCACTTCACATTTTTCCAGGTTGAATTCCATCTGCCACTTATCAGCCCAGCTCTGCATCCTGTCAATGTCCCTTTGCAACCTACAACAGCCCTCCACACTATCCACAACTCCACCAACCTTCATGTCATTGGCAAACTTATTAACCCACCCTTCCATTTCCTCATCCAATTCATTTATAAAAATCACTAAGAGCAAAGGTCCCAGAACTGATTCCTGCAGAATACCATTGGTCACTGAGTTCCAGGCTGAATACGTTTCATCTACCATCACTCTCTGTCTTCTATGGACCAACCAATTCTGTATCCAGACAGCTAGCTTTCCCTGTATCCCATGCCTCCTTACTTTCTGAATGAGCCTACCATGGGAAACCTTATCAGACACCTTGCTAAAATCCAGGTACACCACATCCACTGTTCTATCTTCATCAACATATTTTGTCACATCCTCAAAGAGTTCAATAAGGTTTGTGAGGCATGACCTGCCCTTCACAAAGCCATGCTGACTATCTCTAATCAAACTATGGTTTTTCAAGTAATCATAAGTCCTATCTCTCAGAATCCTCTCCAATACTTTGCCCACCACTGATGTAAGACTGACTGGTCTGTAATTCCCAGGATTATCCCTATTCCCTTTCTTGAACAAGGGAATAACATTTGCCACCCTCCAATCATCTGGTACTAGTCCAGTGGACAATGAGGATGCAAAGATCATTTCCAAAGATGCAGCAATCTCTCCCCTTGCTTCCTGGAGTAACCTAGGATATATCCTGTCTGGCCCAAGGGATTTATCTAACCTTATGTTTTTCAAAATTTTCAGCACATCCTCTTTCCTAACATCAACCTGTTCTAGCATATCAATCTGTTTTACGCTGTCCTCAGAATCATCAAGGTCCTTCTCAGTTGTGAGTACTGAAGTAAAGTATTCATTAATGACCTCTCCTACTTCCTCCGACTCCAGGCACAGGTTCCCTCCACTATCCTTGATTGGCCCTACTCTGGCCATCCGCTTTTTCCTCACGTAAGTGTAGAACACCTTAGTGTTTTCCTTCACCCTATCCATGAAAGCTTTCTCATTTCCCCTTCTAGCTCTCTTCGGTCCATTCTTCAGTTCTTTCGTGGCTATTCTGTAACCCTCTAAAGCCCTATCTGATCCTAAAGTAAGCTTCCTCCTTCCTCTTGACTAGATTTCCATATCCCGTGTCACCCAAGATTCTTTCCTATTCATATACCCATCCAAATGCCTTTTAAATGTTGCAGTTGTACCATTTCCACTGGCAGCTCATTCCATATATGCACCACCATCTGCGAGAGAACGTTACCCCTCAGGTCTCTTTTTTTATCTTTCCCCTCTCATCTAAAACCTCTGCCCTCTATTTTTGGACTCCCCTACCCTGGGGAAAAAGACCTTGGCAATTCACCCTATCCATGACCCACATGGTTTTATAACCCTCTGTAGGATCGTCCCTCAGCCTCTAACACTCCAAGGAAAGAAGCCCCGGCCTACTCAGCCTCTCCCTATAGCTGAAAGCCTCCAACCCTAGCACCATCCTTGTAAATCTTTTCTGAATCCTTTCAAATTTAACAACATCTTTCCAGTAGTAGGGAGACCAGAACTGAATGCTGTATTCTAAAAGTGGCCTAACCAATGTCCTATACAGCCACAACATGACATATCACAGCAGGAACCTCAAAGTACTGGAGAAATGCCACCACAGAATCACACAATCATAGAATTGCTCTTACCCTGTGAATTAATTTTTAAAAAAATTACAGTCACAAAAGGAAGATATTCAGCCTATTGTGTTTGTCCCAGCTCTTCACATGAACAACTCAAAGCACTGACTCAATGCACTGACCAATAAAGGCAAGTGTACCAAAGGCCTTCTTCACCAGCATGTAGACCTGCTGTGCTAACCTCCTGGTCCAGGAATCATTCAACTAAATATAACTCAGTTCTGGATAGAGTGACTTGCATTTTTGAATTATGCCTTTTCATGACATACGAAAGCAATGAAGCTCTTTTGAATTGGAGTCACTGCATCACAACATAGGAAATGCAGGGGATAAATTTGAGGAAATGCCAAAAGTGTTTTCCAGTTCTTCCTGGGAGTCATTTGCTGCAGCTCAATTCAAACCAAAGCACTAACGTCAAGAGACTGGTCTCAAGAATATAAACAACATATCCAACCCAGGAGAACTGGTTTTAAGTAGATACTGTCATGTTGTTGGGTCTGCTGGCTTGGGATAGCTGCTGCTCCTGTTAAACTACTGGTTTCCCACTGGATGTAGAAAATCTTGTGAAAATACTGTCTGTGCCCTTTTCGCATGAGAGAAATGAAGTCCAATAGGAGATGTACTTGAGATATTCAAAAATCCTGAGGGGTTTGGACAAGGAGAAGCTGTCCACACTTGCAAAAGCATCAAGAATGAGGAGGCACAGATTTTAAAGTAACCCACCAAAGAAGCAACAATCAGATGAGGAAAACCATTTTTGATGCAGTGGAATTGGTTAAGATCTGAAATGTACTGCCTGAGAATGTGGTAGAGGTAGGTTCAATAGGGGCTTTCAAAAGGGAGCTAGATGGGTTATCTGTTAATGAAGCAGGGTTTATGGCAGTGGGTGAGTTGTTCATGTGAACAGCTGGGACAAACACAACAGGCTGAATATCTTCCTTCTGCGACTGTAAATTTAAAAAGAAATTCATTCACGGGGTGAGAGCAATTCTATGATTGTGTGATTCTATGGTGGCATTTCTCCAGTACTTTGAGGTTCCTGCTGTGATATGTTCAATCTCCCAAGCATTTGGGAACATGGGTCTCATTGTTGCCTGGAAATCTATAACCTCAGTGGCACATTTGAGATCCTGCTCCTCAAAATCCTCATTTCCTCAGTTGACAAAAGGCTGAGCTGGTGCGTAGGAGGCAATAATGACATTCATCATCACAGGGAGATGGGCCATATTTTCCAGGATCTCACCATTGATCTGATTTGATGGTGGGTAACGTTGTATGAAGTTCTCAAACAACTTTAGTTATCTTAGTGTTCAGTGAAAGGTTGGTTTTCTCAATTACTTTGGGGAAAGAATTGACCAAGTCACGGAGCCCAGTTTCCAAGTGAGTGCACACAAATATCAGCTGCAGCTTAATAGTGGAGCATGGTTTTGATTATAGAATCCCCAAAGTGTAAAAGCAGGCCATTCAGCCCATACCAACCCTCCAAAGGACATCTCACCCAGAAATAGAAGCATGTTATTTGTACAGAAAAGCCAGTGTCAAAGGCTAACCAGCAAACTCAGGTAAGTTTCTCCTTCAAAGAAAATGCCACATGGTTGTCAAGCAAACCTTCAGTGAAAGAAGTTATTATCATTTCCATTAAATCATTCATACAAAAAGAGCTGGATAAGTGTCTGTTTCGGAATGTGAATGAGGTTTTGGATAAGTCCAGAGAGGTGAGCAAACTCTGGGAATGCGGGTTTTGGCATGTAGTCTCGAAGTAAGAGAATACCCAATCCCTGCATTTACCATGGTTAACCTACTGTTATGGACAGGCGAGATCCCTTCAAAACATTTCAAGAAAGTGGCTCCAACCCTAACTTTGCAAGTTGTTTCAAGCAGGTGTAATGTGAGTATTCCAGGAGGGTTGCAGTTGGTCAAACCACGGAGTTTTAAACAAAACAGAATTTATTGACAAGATTACTGAATGAAACATAAACAGAAGAGAACAGAATACTGAATAACTTAACCTATCCAAAAACCTAACAGATCATCCCATCTTAATGATGCTGTTCCAAATACTTGCAACAATCCCCATAAGCAACCCTTGGCACAAAAAGAAAAAAATCAAACCCAGGGTCTTATGGAGAGAAGTCAGAGAGAGAGTACCAGCTTGGACCTGCTTCTATGGGTCCAGCAGTTTTTCAACACTACTTTTAAAAACCAAACCAAACCAGAGAAAAGCTGAGCTGGGAGAACTGGCCACTCCCCATCATTGTACAAGTTTCTTTTTAAGACTTGAAAGCCTTTTGTCTGAGGCACAATCAGTTAGCTATTATCAAACTGGCCCTAAAATCCTTCAATTTAGATTTTTCGGAGTCTGTGTCTTTTATGACCTCTCTGACAAAAAATCCAAGGACACCATAACCTTGTTAAAGGAACAGCATCATCACACCCACACCTTCCTGGGCAATTAAGCACAGCCGATCCACCTATCACATTCCTGATGAAGGGCTTATGCCCGAAACATCGATTCGCCTACTCCTTGGATGCTGCCTGACCTGCTGTGCCTTTCCAGCACCAATCTTTTCACTTTTTCCTCAATCCACCTAACCTTCACATCCTTGGACTGTGTGAGGAGAACCAAGCAGATACACGGAGAGTATGCAAACTTCATGCAGACAGTCACCCGATGCTGGAATTGAACCTGGGTCCCTGGCGTTGTGAGGCAGCAGTGCTAACTACTGAGCCACCATACTCCCCATGGATTATGGATTGAAGCCAGCACAAGCTGACAGTTTTGTGGATCTTCCGTGATTGACCTCTTGGCCTGTGGATAATTCACTGGTGGTCAGGTGCAGTTTGCGATGAGGAAGGTGAAAATGCCAGTCAGCCATCACAATACCAGCTGTAACCCCAGGTTAAATCCCAAATACAGTCTTTACTTTCTCAGCAAACTAGAACTGATATTCTGTGTCTGAGTAATGTTGCACACCCTCACTTTATTTTCTGAAAAGAACCTCATTTCAGTCCATGATTCCATCCACTATCGTTACCAAGTGGAAGTGACTGTAGGTAATTGAAACCCATTCATTAGACCAAAGGAAAGATTATGGACTGAAAACCATGAAGTTAGCTGGCTCATTTGCTGCCACACTGCACTTGTTTCTGCCTCTTGCTTCGAGAATACATGCCAAAACCCATATTCCCAGAGTTTGCTCACCTCTCTGGACTTAACCCAAACCTCCTTCACGTTCCAAAACAGACACTTATCCAGCTGTTTTTACATGAATGATTTAATGGAAACGATAATAACTTCTTTCACTGAAGGTTTGCTTGACGTGGCATTTTCTTTGAAGGAGAAATTTGCCTGAGTTTGCTGGTTAGCCTTTGACACTGGCTTTTCTGTACAAATATCATGCTTCCATTTCTCATATTTTAATAACATTAAACACAGAATCATCGAATATCAGAACACAGAAAGCCACCATTCATAGTCTTGTTTCTGAGCTGATCTTTTGAAGAGCTATCCAATTAGTTCCACTTCTCTGTGTTTTCTCCTTTCAAATGTACATCCAACTCCCCCTTGAATGGTAATATGAATAAATCAGGTAATGCAGTCCAGATCAGAACAACGTGCTCTGCATTTCTTCTCTCTCACTGATTTTGATTTGCAAATTATTGTAAGTCTGTGTACATTGGTCACTGATGCAGCTGTTTGGAACAGTTTCTCTGTGTTTTCTCTCCTTTGGTGAATTTTAGTTTTATTCATGCACAAGAAGTCAGCTTTGCTAGCTAGACCAGGATTCATTACCTATCTCTAGTTGCCTTCTCAAAACACCAGTCCATGTGATGTAGGTAGACCCACAATGCCCTTAGTGTGAGAATTCTAGCAATTTGACACAAGGACAGTGAAGGAGCAGTGACATATTTCCAAAACAGGATGGTTACTGGATTGGAGGGGAAGTTGAGGGTGGTGATGTTCCCATGTATCTACTGCCCTTGTCCGTCTAGATGGTAGTGGTCGTGGGTTTGGAAGATACCGTCTAAGGTTCATTGGTGAAATTCTGCAGCGCATCTTGTTCATAGTATACATGGCTGCTACTGAGGGTTGTTGATAATGGAATTGCTGAATGTTTGTGGGAATGATGCCAATCAAGTGGTCTGCTTTTTCTGAATGGTGTTGCGTTGATACAACAGAGGTGTATTTTGTCCTTTGTTTTATGAAAGAAGGTCGAGACAGAGGTAACAAACAGTCTACTCCAAAGTCAATAAAGTGAAATGCTTGTGAGGCCTTGGGGTATTTTTAAAGTTTGAACATTAGAAGTAGCCTGAATGGGTGGGGTCAAGCTCCCACAGAGCCAGGATTTTTAGTTTAAGCGTTCAGTCACAGCTGTTGGGGTCTTGAAGCTGGATTGTGGGAGCTCGTATTCCTCTCTCTGGTACAGCTAAAAGATGCAGTTCTCTTCCAGCTGTTAGAATTGCATGTGAGACCATCTATTTTACTGAATTTACCTTTGTCAAGAATGTGTTTATGGGATATTACAATATTGGAACACTTATTTATAGTAGTTAATATATATTATTTTGTTAAGCATTTCAATAGTGTTACAGTTAAGCCAATTGTTATGGACCAGACCCCCTCAAAACGTTTCAAGAAGGTAGCCCAGACTCTAGCTTTTCTAGTTGTTTTAAGTAGGTGTAAGGTGCATATTCCAGTGTTGCAGCTGGTCAAACCACTCAGTTTTAAACAAAACACAATTCATTTACTGACTACCTAATGAAACACAAGCAAAAGAAAACAGAATTTAGAATAATAACTATTTGAAAAATAGGCTAGGGCTGTTTTTCCTGGAGTGTTATAGGCTGAGGAGTGACCTTATTGAGGTTTTAAAATCATGAGGTGCATGGATAGGGTAAGTAGACAAGGTCTTTTCCCTGGGATGGAGGAGTCTAGAACTAGAGGGCATAGGTTTAGGGTGAGAGGGGACAAGAGACCTAAGGGCAATCTTTTCACACAGAGGGTGGTGTGTGTGTGGAATGAGCTGCCAAAGAAAGTGTTGGAGGCTGGTACAATTACAACATTTAAAAGGCATCGGGATGGGTATATAAATAAGAAGGGCTTGGAGGGATATGGGCCAAGTGCTGGCAGGTGGGACTAGATTGGGTTCGGCTATCTGGTTGGCATGGATGGGTTGGGCGGAAGGGTCAGTTTCCGTGTTGCACATCACTGTGACTCCATGATTCTATATCCTCCACAACTTAACAAAGAGCTGTTCTGATTTCCTGTAACATCCTACACACACACCCTTTGGCAAAAAAGTAAATTTGAACATGGCTTCTTACAGGAGAAAGAGATTGCAGAGAGGATTAGACAGAAATCATTTGCTGAAACATGGAATCTCCTTTTCCCCAGCATCTTCTCGAGGTCCCCAGCTAAAACTAAACCCAATCAGAAAAATCCCTGAACTGGCAGAACTGGTCACTCCCCTTTCCTCGTACAAGTATTTTTAAAAAAATCTAAATGCCCTTTTCCCTGATTGTTGCCTTAGGCAGTATCTGTTAGCCATAATCAAAGTGGCCTGATGCCAGACAAACCAGAACCTCTGCCTTTTACAACCTCTTTTGAACAAACCAAGCACGACATAATCTTGTTAAAGGAGCAGCATCACCACACCTTTCCCCTTAAAAAAACCCATAAATATCCAAATTTTAAAACTCATTTTAAAACTTCATTTTAAAACTCATTAATCTTACATTGTTAGTACAATACAATACATTTACTTCTCATTGACTATAAACATGCAAACTGCACTACATTCTATTTCAGTCCATTTACTCGTGTCACCGGCCACCTCTGTATCTCATCCCAGTCTCGAACAATGCATCGGCAATCATGTTTTCTCATCCTGCTACATACACAATTTTCAAATTGAATGGCTCTAATAACACGCTCCACTTAAACAGTCTGGAATTTTTGTCCTTAAATTTCTCCAAAGACTTCAATGAGTTATGATTAGTATATATGATTGTCTCAGATACATTACTGGTAACATAAATGTTGAAAAGTTGTAACGCTAATACCAAGCTCAAAGTCTCCTTCTCAAATGCTGAATATTTCTGCTGATGAAAGTTTAATTTCCTGGAGAAATACCTGATAGATCTATCTATCTTTTCATTGCCTTCCTACAAGAGCACAGCACTGACAGCCATATCACTCGTATCGATAGCCACCTTGAATGGCTTCACATAATTAGTTGTGGCTAATACTGGGGCACTGGTTAACACAGCTTTCAGGCTGTCAAATACTTTCTGACAGTCTGCTGTCCACTGAAACTTGTTGCCTTCCTTAGTAATTCAGTGAGTGGAGCAGCCAACCTGCTAAAATTTGGTATGTAATTCTGATAACACCCACTCAAGCCCAGGAATTGTGTTTTGTCGATGGTGTGGGAAACTCCCCAATAATGTTTGTTCTTACATTCCGTGGGGCCATTTGTCCATTTCCAATAACATGGCCCAGGAAGGTGACTTGGGCTTTGGCAAGTTCACTTTTAGCCAGGTTTATCACCAAGTCTGCATTCCGAAGTTGATTGAACAATTCTGATAAACATTACAAATGTTCCTTCTATGTGTGACTAAAATCACCAGGTCATGAATATAAATTACACAATTGAGTAATCCAGAAATGATCTTATTGGTTAGTCTGAAATGTGGCTGGTGCATTTTTCACATGAAATGGCATGACTTTAAATTGATACAGTCCATTCGGTATTACGAAAGCTGAAACTGTCCATGCTCTTTTGGATAAACATACCAGCCAGTACCCTAGGAGCAAGTCCAACTTAGAAATATAAGTTGTTTGTCCCACCTTTTTAACATAGGTTTCTAAACAAAGGATCATATATGAATCAGATTTTGTAACTGCATCAACTTTGCGATAGTCCATACATAACCGTTGGGTACCATCTGGTTTTGGCACATTACTATGGGTGAGCTCCAGTCACTGTAACTCACTTCAATTGTGTTGTTTTGGGAGCATGCGTTCAATCTCCTTTTGAACATGGGCCAGCATTAGAGGGTTAAGCCTATAAGGATGTTGCTTAATTGCAACAGCATCTCCTATATCCACCATGCATAATTCTGTTAGTACTTCCCAGCTTATTTCCACATATCTCCCCATGTGATAGCAATAACTCTTTCAGGTCATTTCAATTTTCCTCTGGAAGGTAACTCAATTATTTATCCCAATTTTTGACAACTTCTTCATTGTCCAAGTTAATTTGAGGTATGTCTAATTCAGAACCCTCTGAACTTGGTTCTTCACTCTGTGTTGCAACTAATTACAGAGTCTCCTCTTGCTTTCTTTCCCTATCAGAATACCTTTTGATTATATTCACATGACACTGTCTGTGTGATTTCTTTCAGTCTGGAGTCCTTGTCAAATAGTTCACCTCACTCTACTTCCTTTCGACTTGATGAGGTCCATTAAGCCTTGCTTTTTACGGTTCACTTATCACTGGAAGTAACACTAACACTTTATCTCTGATAGCAAAATCATGTATTTTTGATTTCTTCTCTGTTTCCTGTTTCATTGTATGCGGTGACACTTTTAAATGCTGTTTAGCCAACTCCCCCACTCTATTTAAGTGTTCCCTAAAATTTGATACACAGTCCAAATATGAGGTCTCTGAATTCTGACTCATCAATTTCTCCTTAATCAAGTTTCGTGGTCCTCTCACTTCAGGCCCCAAAACTAATTCAAATGGAAGGAAATTGTTCGATTCATTTGATGCATCTCTCATGGTAAAAAGTACAAAAGGAATTCCTTTATCCCAATCATCTAGAGATTCTGGACTATAAGCTCTTAACATGGTCTTTAATGTCTGATGCCATTTTTCTAGTGTGCCCTGTGATTCTGGATGGTATGCAGTGGATTTGAATTATTTCATCCCTTAACAACCCTTAACTTGCTTGAATAATTTTGATGTAAAGTTTGACCCTTGATCTGATCGTATTACTGTGGGTAGTCCGTATCTAGTAAATGATTTGAGTAACTCTTTGACAATCTTTTTAGCTGTGATATTGCATAATGGAATGGCTCTGGAAATCTAACGGACACATCCATTATTGTTAACAAATACTGATTCCCACTTTTTGTTTCAGGTAGGGGTCCTATGCGATCAGTTAAGACTCTTGTAAAAGGTTTCTCAAAGGCAAGAATGGTTTTTAAAGGTGCAATTATTACTGTTTGCAGGTTTCCAATTACCTGACATGTATGAAATGTCTGGCAAAATTCAACGACATTCTTGTGCAGTTCATAGCATAAGAATGTAAGAACTGGAGCAGGAGTAGGCTGTCCGGCCTTTCAAGCCTGCTCTGTGATTCAATAGGATCATGGCTGATCTTTTTGTGGACTCATATCCACTTACGCGTGCTCTCACTGTATCCCTTAGTTCCTTTATTGTTAAAAAAAAACTACTTATCTTTAAAAACATTTACTGAAGTAACATTAACTATTTCACTGGGCAAGGAATTCCAGAGATTAACAATCCTTTGGGTGAAGAAGTTCCTTCTCAATTCAGTCCTAAATCTGCTCCCTCTAATCTTGAGGCTTTGTCCTCTTGTCCTGGTTTGTCCAGTGGAAACATCCTCTCTACTTCTATCTACTCCCTTCATAATTTTATATGTTTCTATAAGCTTCCCCCCTCATTCTTCTGAATTCTAATGAATATAATCCCAGTCTACTCAGTCTGTCCTCATAAGCCAACCCCCTCAACTCCGGAATCAACCTAGTGAACCTCCTCTGCACCCACTCTAGTGCCAGTACATCCTTTCTCAAGTAAGGAGATCGAAACTGCACACAGTAAACCTGCACACACTTCAGGCTAGTAAAAATGTTTTTGTATTTTAGCTTGAGTTTTTATTACCCATAAACCTCCTACTGCATCATGCAAACCTGCAACCCCTCCTTTCTATAATCCACTGGCAATACGACTTGATGAATTTCTGCCCATTTCTCTTCTGCCTGAACATGTGATGGTCTCCACTTCCTCATTAAGACATCAGTTCTGAGATAGTAGCATTCAGGGATACATCTGGATTCTTCTTCTGTGTACGCTTTTTGATACAATTGCTTCAAATTTTCATCTTTCTGCTGTAACTCAGTTAACTTCTCTGAGCTAAAGATGTCTACTTTGTCAACCACCTGCTCCTGGTTTGACTCAACCATCTGATCAAACAGAGTCTCTGCTAATTCCACTTCAATTTTCTTTTCTGTACTCTCTGATCTCTCCTGTTTCAACTGGTGACCTCGTTACCACACAGTCAGGAAAAGGTCCAGGCTTTCTACAATAGCTCAGTTGCCTGAGTTTCCACTGGCTTTTCAACCACAGTAGACAGCACTCCCAACTGTGACCCAGCTGTATCATTCACAGAAATTGTATTCCTGGAGCTGAGAGTTGTTCTAGTACTCCTATCGCCACTTCTCCACTTTTCGTTGGACACTCTAACCTCACTCTACTTAATTGAGCACTTCTTGTCTCACCGTGGATTCCACTTACCAGCACTCTTTCTGGCAATCATCCTTCAGAGGTACATATCTCATCTTTCAACATCACAGATTGAGAGGATCCTGGATTTCTTAATATTGCAACATCTTTATCTGCTGCTCCTGCCGTTCGCAACTAGACTTTACTTTTGCACCAAGCACTGCTTAAACCAACCAAATTCAATACCCTGATCAAAAGACACCAACACCTACCACTCACTGTCTTTGAGTCCAACAACCCTAATCCCAAATTTGAACTATAGAATAAATCCAACAAAGAACCCCAATCTGTTATGGACCAGGCCAGACCCCTTCAAACATTTTAAGAAGATAGCCCAGACCCTAGCGTTTCTAGTTGTTTTAAGCAGGTATGAAGTGAATATTCCAGGAGGGATGCAGTCGGTCCAACCACTCAGTTTTAAACAAAACAGAATTTATTTACAGACTACTGAATGAAATGCAAGCAAAAGAAAACAGAATCTAGAATAATAACTATTTGAAAACCCAGCCGATATGATATCCTCCGCAACGTAACAAAGAGCTGTTTCAATGTCCTGCTACATCCATAAACACACCCCTTGGCAAAAAGGTAAATTCAAATACAGGTTCTCACAGGAGAGAGAAATTGCAGAAAGGATCAGCCAGGGATCATTGATTGAAATATGGTACCTCTTTTTCCCAGCATCTTCTGGGGTTCCTAGCTAAAACTAAACCAAACCAGAAAAAACTGGCAGAACTGACCACTCCCCTTTCCTTGCAGAAGTATATTTTTAAAAAAAAACAAAAACCATTTTCCCTGATTGTTGCCTTAGGCAATATCTGTTAGCCATAATCAAAGTGGCCTAATGCCAGACAAACCAGAGCCTCTGCCTTCAGCAACCCCTTCTGAAGAAAACAACGACAACATAACCTTGTTAACTGAGCAACACTGCTACAGAATTCTTTTCTCTTCTGTTTATTTTGTCTGTATTTTAACTGTCATATAAAAATAAATTGCATTTTGCTTAACTTGGAGTAGCTTGACTGATTGAATTGCATCTGGAATGCAACGCCTTACATTTACCTTTAAAATAAGAAAGTGTTAGAGTCTAGACTATCTTCTTAATATATTTTGAGGGGATTGGTATGGTTCATAACAAAGTCAAGCTTCTTGAGCCTTATTGGAGGTGTGCCCATACAGGCAAGAGGGGGGATATTCCATCACATTTCTGACTAGTGCCTTGTAGATGGTGGACAGGCTTCAGGGAGTCAACAGCATTCCTAGCCTCTGACCTGCTCTTGTAGTCACTGTATTTACATGGCAAATATAAATCAATTTCTGGTGAACAATAACCCCAGAATGTTGATAGTGGGGGATACAGTGATGGCAACACCATCGAATGTCGAGGGGTGCTGGTTAGGTTGTCACTTATTGGAAATGGTCATTGCCTGACAATTATGTGCCACAAATGTTATTTGCCACTTGGCAGCCCAAGGCTGGACATTGTCCAAATCTTGCTGCATTTAATCTTGGACTGATTCAGTGTCTGAGGAGTCACCAATGGTGCTGAACATTATGCATAATCTGGCAGATTCAGGGGGAAGATGTATCACGTAAAATTGAGGACAAAAACCAATAGTGTGCATTTTCTTTATAACCTTTTCAATTCTGTACCAAATACTTAAGTATCACCTAGGTATCCTGTAGCTAAGATGGCAACATAAACAGTGACTTTTCACTGCTCTCATTCGAGTGCATGTGACAATAAAGCTATTTCTACATTTAAAAACTGAAAGAAATGCAAATGCTGTAAATCAGAGACAAAATCAGAAATTACTGGAAAAGCTCAGCAGGCCTGGCAGCATCTGTGGAGAGGAATCAGAGTTAATGTTTTGGGTCGAGTGATCCTTCATCAGAACTCAGGCTGTTTGTTTGCATGTTCTTTCTTTCTTCATGGCGAAAGTGAATACTGCAGATGCTGGAGATTAGAGTCAAGATTCGTGTGGTGCTGGAAAAGTACAGCAGGTCAGGCAGCATCAGAGGAGCAGGAAAATCGATGTTTCAGGCAAAAGCCCTTCATCAGGAAATCCTTTCTTTCTTCATGTCTATTGCAACTGGAATTGGAACAATTGGTGGTGTGGTTGTGGCCGGTGAGGGCAAAATCATCATTCTTGGACGTCCCTCGATTTGAGGATGGTGTTAACTCAGGGTTGTAACTTCTTGCCATGGGTTTTCATGTGTTGAACCAGTCAATTCTCAAGCCACAGATCTTTGGATACAACAGGAACACGGTGCCCTGAGGTAGTGGAATACACGATTTGCTTCTTCTGCTTTCCTACTCTGCTGCCGTTCCATCTCATCATCAAGGCATTTGGAGACAAAGCATGATGCAGACCGATTGCCGAGTTAGCCTTTTGAGTGATTGGAAATGAGCTCCCCTCAGTCATTAATGTCAGTACTGCCATACTTCAAGAACAGCTTCAGAGTGTGTTAGTAAGCATTGTCATTGTCCTCCCTGGAACATGGGATGAAGGGTGTGGGATGGGAGTAACTTGAAAGCAACCTGAAATGGGTACTAGATGGCCCACTTCAATTCCTGTAGTGTTTAACCAACACAGGACCAGCTTCCTGAGCTTGACTGAACCATTCAACAATGACAATTTGGCATTAGATGTAAAAAGTAATTTCACAGTCAATGTTATTGCACTGAAATAAATTGGATCAGGAAAATCCATTTGGAAATGCTGGTTTGTCAACTGTTCAAAGTGCTACCATGACCGATTGTAGAAATGTTAAGAGTGGTAAAAATGCTGGCAAAATGTATGAAAATATCCTGTAGATACTGATGTGCCTAAGAAAAATCTTAGTCAAGATCCTTTTTTTGACAACATGTACAACATCTGCAAAGTTTTAGTTATGGAGAATGAGCCTTAAAGTTTTAAAAGATAACCTATTCTGTTTTATGATGCTGGTAAAAATAACAAAGCACCAGCAGTTTAAATTGTACAATTTAAACAGTGATGCCCTTTATGATAATTATCATTCCAAATATTTTCTTCAAGATCAATGGCACCTGTGCAACGAAAAGGAAATTCACTCTGTTGGTTTAACATCCATATCAAATTAGCATTTGGTAGTGCAGAACTTGAGCATTGCTCAGAAAATGACACAGTTTGTCAAAGCTTTTTAGTTTGTACTCATCAGGACTATTCACAAGAAATAAAAATGCTGACAGTTAACTTTCAGTCATTATCTAACTGGTGTATTCTCCCTAGCAATAGCTCTACCTTTTCAGACTCCACTTGGCAAACAATTAGCATTTTCTTCTCACACAGTATAAATGTTGTTTGCCTTTACATTTAAGACTGTAAGATCATAAGACATAGGAGTGGAAATAAGACTATTTGACCTTACTTCTTGCGATTGTCCTGATGGACACTAGATGAAAACCTTTGACAAAATATGTCTATTTTCAACAAACCATGTCAAATTATTATAAAAGTATTTAACTAATTGGCCTACGTTGAAGAGTTGGCCTTTTAATCACATGACATGGAAAGAGGAGAGATGAAGGCTAATATTCCCTTTCTCTCAACTTTTCTTCGAACACATTAACTCTTTGAGTGTTGTTTAAGAAAAGACATAACCAGGCCTTACACAATGTCTAAAATGTAAATAAAATAAATACCCAGTCCTCATTTTCACCATACGCGCAACACACACACATGCGTGCACGCACGCACACACAAACACACCCACACACTCACACACACACCACCAATACCCCCCCATCCCCAAAAAGGTGATTTCTAAAGCTGTAGCATGCACTTCATTACCTTAAAGAGTTTTAAAAAATCATTTCCAATCAGCCCAAATGCTGATAGTTGAAATATTTAAGGCTGAAAAGATCTATTTTGATGCACTGAGCAAAAATGAAGGTCAGAGGTTTCAGGTAATGAATTCACACTCTGAAGTCCCCAAACAGCAGCAAGCTTTTGGCTTTCCAGTCAAAGTCAGCTGAATCCCTGATGTGAAGAACTATAATGTATAGCAAATAAAGCCTCTCTTCTCTGCCTAAAGTGATTTTTGAAGGAAGACCCTCCTTTGAACTGGGTTTCCCTCTAGTCTTCACATCCCAGACTGACCTGCCCAAACTTGTCCTTGTGAATTAATAAGGTGTTTCCAGGTATTTCTGAGCACAAGCCAGCTTCTAACCTGACAATAGTATCACTGTTTTTCATGATTTGAACAACAGTTTGTTAGTAAGCAATTCAACACAGTGGAGGGTGTTTGATAATCCATCAACATTCCAACACTGGATAGCTTCCGACAATGTCGTTAGTTGTAATTTCATCTTCTTGACTCAGGAAATCTAACAGTCATTGTTACTACAAATTTCTTCATTAGAAGGTGCTGCAAGGTCATTTACATTTTTGTGCCTTTCCGGAAGCATGTCTGGACATGAAGTTAGTTCCTGTCTGTGCAAGACACCTGAATCTGTGGAGTCCATTTTGTAAAATTAATTGTCCGTTTTTCAGACAGCCTTTTTGAGTAACATTCATTTTCATAATGTGTTTTTTGGGCTTATAATGTTACTGTGTCACACTTTACTCAGGATTTCAGATGATCACTTTAAAACAGCGAATTGATTTTGGGAATCTATCCACAGTATTTATCAGTGTTTTAGAAAGCTTCAAAGCGTCTCCTTAAATTCGCACCTCAGTGTTCAGAGTTTACTAAATTTCTCCCTTGCACTGCCTTGAGCTGCCTGTGTTTATGAATGCTTGTAGCTGTTTTCTTACTTCCATCATAATCTTTGTTTTCCACACTGGATTACTATTGTCAAAGCAGACTTTTCAAAACCACCTCATATAAGCCAGAGACGTCTGCTTTGCACATACGATCTTAAAGGATTCCTTGGGCGGTGACAGGAACTAGCACCAAAACAATAGGCCGCAAAAGCCTCAGGTTAAATACCTTTAACAACCGGTAGGTGGCAGCATTTTGTCTGGTACAGTCTTAAAGTCCTAACTGGTTTACATTTGATTTGATTTATTTATTGCTATGTGTATCTTGTTACAAAATAAAGTGAAAGGTGTTGTGCAGTGTCGCCACTCTCTGGCGCCATTTTAAAACAGACAAAAAAAATCAAAACACAGAATATAAAGGCAGACAAAAGAAAAGAAGTGCCCAACGTTACAGTGCTTCTTGTTAACTGCTCCATCATGGCCCATGGGTCTGGAGGTCAGGCATGAATCCTATTCACTGTGCTGCCACTGGAACTTGTCTCCACCGATGCCTTCACCATTATGAGTCCTCGCTGGACCTCACTAATGCAGATCCCATCGATGCTGCCGGGTACCGAATCGGCCCAAACTCAACTCATTGCTGCCATATGAGTTTGCTTTGGTTAGAGTAAAAAAAACTGCAAATGCTGGAATCCCAGAGTTCTCCAATTTCAAATAAACTTCCCACCCATCCCCAGACTTCCTTTCCAGCCCTATGTCCTCCCCTCCATCCCTCCGACCGACCCTTCCTCCCAGCAACCAACCAGATTCATTCTTCACTTCAACCAATCAAGTCGTACCCACCACCTGCATTCACCTATCACCACGTCACCACTCTACCCCTCTCTGCACCCACAACTCTTCACCCCGCTTTGATCTGCAGCTCCCCCCTACTGCCACCTCCATTCCCAAAGAAGGGTTATGCCCAAAACATTGACTTCTCCACCTCTTGATGCTGCCTGGCCTGCTGTGTTCTTCCAGCCTCCTGCTTCTCTACTTTGAGTCTGCTTTGGGTCCACCTTGCTGATGCAGCCATTTCTGATGCCACTATGTCCCCTACTGGGGCCAAACTCTGCTGCCACTTCCATGAATCAGTGCTGGAAACAGACACCACTGGGAACCCAAACTCACCTCTGTAGCAGCATCTATGAGTTGGTGCTAGGACTGCCTCATGAATGCAGGAGACTTTGAGAACTCAAACTAACCTTCAATGTTGCTGCCGCCATAAGTCCTTGGTTTTGGTCCCACTCAAGTCCACGCTGGGCCCACTCAAGTCCATGTTGGGCCCATTCGAGTCTACACTGGGCCTGGGCCCACTCGAGTCCACACTGGGCCCACTCGAGTCCACACTGGGCCCACTCGAGTCCATACTGGGCCCACCTGAGTCCATGCTGGGCCTACTTGAGTCCACACTAGGTCCACTCAAGTCCACACTGGGCCCACTCGAGTCCATGCTGGACCCACTCGAGTCCATGCTGGGCCTACACGGGTCCACACTGGGCCTACTCGGGTCCTCACTGGGCCTACTCGGGTCCACAGTGGGCCTACCCGAGTCCATGCTGGGCCCACTCGAGTCCATACTGGGCTGACACGAGTCCATGCTGGGCCTACTCGGGTTCATGCTGGGCCTACTTGATTCCATGCTAGGCCCACTCAAGTCCACACTGGGCCCACTTGAGTCCACGCTGGGCCTACTCGAGTCCACGCTGGGCCCACTTGAGTCCATGCTGGGCCCACTCGAGTCCACGCTGGGCCTACTTGGGTCCACGTTGGGCCCACTTGAGTCCACACTGGGCCCACCCGAGTCCACATTGGGCCTACTTGAGTCCATGCTGGGCTGACTCAAGTCCACACTGGGCCCACTCAAGTCCATACTGGGCCCACTCGAGTCCACGCTGGGCCCACTTGAGTCCACACTGAGCCTACACGGGTCTTCACTGGGCCTACTCGGGTCCACACTGGGCCTACTCGAGTCCATGCTGGGCCTACTCGGGTCCATGTTGGGCCTACTTGATTCCATGCTGGCCCACTCGAGTCCACGCTGGACCCACTCGAGTCCACGCTGGACCTACTCGGGTCCATGTTGGGCCTACTTGATTCCATGCTGGGCCCACTCGAGTCCACGCTGGATCTACTCGAGTCCACACTGGGCCCACTCGAGTCCATGCTGAGCCTACTCGGGTCTATGTTGGGCTTATTTGATTCCATGTTGGGCCCACTTGAATCCAGCAGGTCAGGCAGCATCCAGGGAACAGGAGATTCGACGTTTCGGGCACAGGCCCTTCTTCAGGAATGAGCAGAGAGTGTTCAGCAGGAGAAGATAAAAGGTAGGGAGGAGGGACTTGGAGGAGGGGCGTTGGAAATGTGATAGGTGGAAAGAGGTCAAGGTGAGGGTGATAGGTCGGAGTAGGATGGAGGCGGAGAGGTCAAGAAGAAGACTGCAGAAGACTGCAAGAAAGTGAGGTCTGCAGATGCTGGAGATCAAAGTTGAAACTTTATTGCTGGATCCACGCTGGATCTACTCGAGTCCACACTGGGCCCACTCGAGTCCATGCTGGGCCTACTCGGGTCTATGTTGGGCCTACTTGATTCCATGTTGGGCCCACTTGAATCCACACTGGGCCCACCTGAGTCCACGCTCAGCCTATTCGAGTCCACACTGGGCCCACCCGAGTCCACGTTCAGCCTATTCGAGTCCACACTGGGCCGACTTGAGTCCACGCTGGGCCTACTCGAGTCCACGCTGGGCCTACTTGGGTCCATGTTGGGCCCACTTGAGTCCACACTGGGCCACTCGAGTCCACATTGGGCCTACTCGAGTCCATGCTGGGCCCACTCGAGTCCACACTGGGCCTACTTGAGTCCATGCTGGGCCTACTCGAGTCCACACTGGGCCCACTCAAGTCCATACTGGGCCCACTCGAGTCCATGCTGGGCCCACTTGAGTCCACACTGAGCCTACACGGGTCTTCACTGGGCCTACTCGGGTCCACACTGGGCCTACTCGAGTCCATGCTGGGCCTACTCGGGTCCATGTTGGGCCTACTTGATTCCATGCTGGGCCCACTCGAGTCCACGCTGGATCTACTTGAGTCCACACTGGGCCCACTCGAGTCCATGCTGGGCCTACTCGGGTCTATGTTGGGCCTACTTGATTCCATGTTGGGCCCACTTGAATCCACACTGGGCCCACCTGAGTCCACGCTCAGCCTATTCGAGTCCACACTGGGCCCACCCGAGTCCACGCTCAGCCTATTCGAGTCCACACTGGGCCCACTTGAGTCCACGCTGGGCCTACTCGAGTCCACGCTGGGCCTACTTGGGTCCATGCTGGGCCTACTTGATTCCTGGGCCCCTTGAGCCTACACTGGGCCCAATCGAGTCCTCGCTGGGTCTACCCACTGCTGCCAATGCCATCGCCTTGACTGAGCTTTTCATCAAGAGGTAAATAAAACAAAATAGAAGAGTAAAGAAAATGAGAGAAGAGAGAAAAAAAAGAAAGGAAATGAGAAGGAAAGTGGATGAGCCCCAGGCTCAGAAGGCCTACTCCACTGCCATCTTACTGCAAGGTTTATTATCTTAAAGGGGTTCAAACAAAAATATTTATTTCATTTTATCTTTCTTCATGGCAAACCTCAAAGATATGAGCCTGTGTTTTCTTTTTGTGCCTCTTGAGTATGAGAAATGTATGTATACAGATGAATATGAAAGTAAGCATGCAGGTGCAGCAGGTGATGAAGAAATCTAATGGAGTGTTGGCTTTCATAGTGAGAGGATTCAAGTACAGGAGCAAGGATGTCTTGCTACAATTATACAGGACCTTGGAGCATTATGTGCAATTTTGATCTCCATAAGGGGGATATACGTGGCAAGTACTTAATGCAGTATTTCCCAGTGAAAGGGTGTGCGTGTGAGTGTGGGTGTGAGTGTGAGTGTCTGAGAGAGTGTCTGCATGAGTGTGATCGTGTGACAGAGTATGAGTGTGTCTGTGTGCATGTGTGTGTGTGTATAGTGCAGTGGGGTCACCTGTAGTTTGATATGAACCCAAGATCCAGGTTGAGACCATCCCCATGGCTCCTGAACCTGGCTATCAGCCTCTGCCCGGCGACTCTACATTGTTGCGTATCCCAAAATCTGTCTTGGAGGATGGTCACCCAAAGATTCAAGGCTGAATGTCCCTCACCGCTGTAGTGTTCCCAGTCTGGGACGGATCACTTCTGCCTGGTGATTGTTGAGCGATGTCTATTCATCTGTTGTCATAGCCTGTGCTTGGTCTCACCAATGTACCATGCCTCGGGGCATCCTTGCCTGCAGCGTATGAGATAGACCACATTGGCCGAGTCACATGAGTTCCTGTAATATACATATTGGGTGGTGTTCCCACGTGTAATGGTAATATCCATGTTCACACGTCCTGCAGTGGTTGCCATGACAGGGTTGTACGGTGTTGTGGTCAATGTTGACCTGAGGCTGGGCAGTTTGCTCGAACAATGTTCTGTTTAAGATTTGGCAGCTGTTTAAAGGCGAGAAGTGGAGGTGTGGGCAAGGTCTTGGTGAGGTGCTTATCCTCACCGATAATGTGTTGCAGGCTGCGAAGAACATAGCATAGCTTATTGGCTCCCAGGAAGTACAGCACAATGAAGGGGACCCTATCAGTTGCAACCCGTGCCTGTCTCCTAATAAGGTCATTGAGATTTCTCGCTGTGGCGTTGGAACTGGTGATCGATGAGTTGAGCATCGTACTCTGTCCTTATGAGGGCATCCTTTAGCACCTTCAGGTGTCTGTCACATTCCTCCTCATCTGAACAGATCCTGTGTATGCGTAGGGATTATCCGTAGGGGATGGCTGTTTTAATATGTTTCATGTGGAAGCTGGAGAAGTGTAGCATTGTGAGGCTATCCGTGGGTTTGAGGTAGAGTGAGGTGCTGAGGTCCGTCCTTGATGGAGGTGCCCATGTCCAAAATGAGACAGATACTAAGGAGGAGTTGATGGTAAGTCTGATGGTGGGATGAAATTGTTGATATTACTGTGTAGTTGTTTCAGTGATTCCTCGCCATGCGTCCAGAGGAAGAAAATGTTGTCAATATATCTGGTGCATAGTATTAGTTGGAGGTCCTGTTCAGCAAAGAAGTCTTGTTCGAACCTGTGCATGAAAATGTTGGCATTTTGAGGTGCAAATTTGGTCCCCATGTCTGTTCCATGTGTCTGGATGAAGAACTGGTTGTCAAAGGTCGAACATCCAATATTCCATATGGACCTGAATTGATCTGTTGAGTGCTTCCTTACAGCCTGTCTTATTGTTGTCTTTACTTGCCCTACTGCTCCTCCTCAGTGGCTGTTGAAGGCTTAAGGGCAACTAGGGATGGAAGTCAGCCAGCAACCCCCAAAACCCACGAATGAATTAAAAACAACAGCTGCAGACTGCCTTTGGGTTTCAACATGACAGCAGGCAGTGTCACATGTTTCTGCTAACACACTCATGGAGAGTGAACTTTCAAAGAAGAAGAGGTTTTTTTCATGTGAATTGACTGTAATCTAGTTTGAAGTCTACATAAAATAGCTAAAGGAGAGAAGCACAGCACAATAGAGCATTGTGAATCAGATTTATATTTGCAAAATAATCTAAATTAAAAGAACTAATCATGAGCTGTGCTATGGTGGCAGTAATAGCACAAAGACCAATCAACTCAACCAAGGGTATCACTTCAGTGTAGTGTTCAGAGCTCAACCATCTTTAGCATGGACGGCACCAGTTCAAGAAGGCAGCTCACCACCACCTTCTCAAGGGTAATTAGGGATGAGAATAAATGCTGGCCCAGCCTGGATGCCCACATCCCACACATGAACTTTTAAAAAATCGCTTTGGCAATGACCTTCCTTTCAACTTAAGGTCAGGAGAGGGGATATCTGTGATGACTACTCAATGTTCAGTACCATTTGCAACGTCTTAGAGAATGAAGCAGTCTGTGCTCACATGCAGCAAGACACCGGCAACATTCAGATTTGAACTGATAAGTGGCAGGTCTGATATGTATGAGACAATACCCATCTCCAACCGAGAGTGAATCAAACCATTGCTCCTTAATATCCAATGGCATTGACATTATGGAATTTCCTATCACCAATGTGGGGGTTACCATTGACCAGAAACTGAACTGAACAAACTTGACAAATACTATCTCGACAAGAGTGGGCCAGGGTCTGGGGAATCTTTGGTGAATAACTCATTTCACAAACATTCCAGGAGAATATTAGAATAATATTCTCAATTTCCTGGATGAGTGCTGGTCTGACAACACTCAAGAAGCTCATCACCATCCAGGCCTTACATACTGTTTGTTCTGTATCCTATTCCAAACATGAAATATTTACACCATCCACCACCGATGCACAGTGGCAGTAATGTATCCAGCAGCTCCTTCAACAGCACATTTTAAACCTGAGAGCTCATCAGGCTATACATACAAGTGCTGTAAACACATAGGAACCTACACATTCCTCTTCCTACCACTCACCATCCTGACTTTGTTCACTGTTACCTCACTATCAATGGGCAAGTATTCTATGCTTCCCTCTCTAAACATTGTGGGCATGCTTACATGGACTGCAATGGTTTATTATGGACAAGATCAAACCCTCTTCAAATATAGCAAGGAGATACTCTAGACCCTAAACCTTTCTTTTTAAAGGCAAGTGTAAGGTGCTGTGATCCAGATGTAATTCACTTGGTTGTACCACTTGGCTTTAAATAAGAGGCACTTTATTCTTACTGGGAGAAAGTGAGGACTGCAGATGCTGGAGATTAGAGCTGAAAAATGTGTTGCTGGAAAAGTGCAACAGGTCAGGCAGCATCCGAGGAGCACGAGAAACGATGTTTCGGGCATAAGCCCTTCTTCCGGAATGAGGAAGGTGTGCCAAGCAGGCTAAGATAAAAGGTAGGGAGGAGGGACTTGGGGGAAGGGCATTGGGAATGTGATAGGTGGAAGGAGGTTAAGGTGAGGGTGTTAGGCCGGAGAGGGGGTGGGGTGGAGAGGTCAGGAAAAAGACTGCAGGTCAAGAAGGCGGTGCTGAGTCCGAGGGTTGGAACTGAGA
>NC_057721.1:62678174-62691188 GCF_004010195.1 Chiloscyllium plagiosum | reverse complement strand
TATCACCCTCACCTTAACCTCCTTCCACCTATCACATTCCCAACACCCTTCCCCCAAGTCCCTCCTCCCACCTTTTATCTTAGCCTGCTTGGCACACTTTCTTCATTCCTGAAGAAGGGCTTATGCCTGAAACGTCGTTTCTCATGCTCCTCGGATGCTGCCTGACCTGTTGCGCTTTTCCAGCAACACATTTTTCAACTTTATTCTTACCCCCAGTTAAAATACAAACAAAAGAAAGAAGAATTGGTCTAACTTTAACTCAATTCAAAAACATAACAGAATAATAGATTATTTAACTACTAACAACAACTGTTCCAATATAGTAACATCCATTGCTGCACCTTTGGCAAAGGCAAATTCAGTAAAGTAGATTGTCTCACAGGCAACATTTCTCCAGTCCAGGAGGAAAGAACATGAAGAGAAAAGTCTGGTAGAGAGAACTCAAGCATTTTGTTGTGGCAAGAAGAGATGTATGGCAGCTTCAAAGCTACTGAAAGCTAATCTATATATCATGGTTCTATGGGAGCCTGACTCCACCCATTCAGGCTGCTTCTATTATTCCAACTTTAAAAAGAAACCCTAAGGCCTCACAAGCTGTTTACTTTACTGGCTTGGAACAGACCGTTTGGCATCTCTGTCAACAATCTCTCTTCATTAAAAAAAAACGCACAGAATTATAAACCATACTTTTAAAACCATAGTATTATCACAGGTTCTGGAAGGCAGCTAATCACCATGTTCTCCAGGACTTTTAGAGATGGCGCACAAATACTGGCCTATGCAGCAACACTCACATTCCGATTGAATAAAGAAGGAAAAGTGTAACGTGAATTACTATTGATCTTAAACATGCTTTGTTGAATAAAATCAATTTTAAACCCGAATAAATATTATGTTGCAACAATTTTACTTTTACAGAGAATGCAAGGGAAGAGCTGTAATTAAGGCATGCAGGAATCTGTCAGTCAAAGCATTAAGTGACAATGATTCTTGGTGATTGACTGATATCTGTTTTGAAAATTTTGGCAATAATCAAAATAGGATCCTAAAAATAGATTTGACACTAATCAGAGATTAACGCAGCATGGAAGTAAGCCATTGAGCCTGTTCTGTTGTTTGAAAAACTCTTCTCCTTCCCATAGTCCAAGGAAACTTGCCTTTTGCATATATTTCACTTTTGAAAGTCATTATTGATTTTACTTCCACCAGCCTTTTAGGAAATGGATTCCAGATTACAATAGTTTGCACTGTAAATAAACATTTCTGCATGCATGCTCCAATTCTTTTGCTTGCTACCTCAAATCTGTATGCTTTGGTTATCAATCGTCAGCTACTGGAAACAGTCCCTCATTATTTACTCTATCAAAGCCCTTCAAGGTATTAAACACTCCTATCAAATCTGCCAATAACTTTCTCTTCTTTAAAGAGAACAACTGCATCTCCTCTAGTATCTCATTGCACCAGAAAGGCCAGGTTTTCATATGGTAGGTGGGACATTAAGGATGGAAACCTCCTGACCCTGTTTTCTTTAAACATCTTCTGTCCACTGTAATTTGAATGGAAGCAGGTGGTCTTGGGGGAGGGGAGCATTGGAGGGATGAGAGGGTGTTGAACTGGGCCTCCTCTCTGAGAGGCAGCCCTCGGACTGCAGTGAGGGGTAGGCTAATTGGGGATGATGCCTGTCTCTGTACACAGGAGCATCACTCCAGTTTATGCCCTGAAGCTGACACCCTCTTGTGCTCATTTCACTAGGCCCCATGCCGCATTTATGCCCCAATATATCCTCTATAACCATTCGCCTATTATCCAGTGAGCAGACAGGAGCCAAGCTTTTGGAACATACATTGAAAATTCCTTCTAGCAACCTGAGGCTATTATTGAAACACATGTCAACCTGCAAAAAAAACCTCGCATTCAGAAGAATTAAATCTCCTCAGGTGGCCAATCTGTTAGAAAAAATACAAATATTTATATACTTAACCATATCAAAGACATATCATCATTTAATAAACTCTTTAAATTGTCAGTCAAAATGTGAACACAGCCTCCTATTTAGATAAATGGTTCTAGAGGCTCTGAAACTCAGTCACAATCTGCTCAGTTGTCATAACAATCCATAGCAGCTCACCAAGCAATGAGGTTTATTGAAATTGATAAATAGATAGCTATGGAATTTTCAAAGCTACACCAGATGGCCTGTCATTTGATGCACTCCACACTAAATGAATGACACAGACTGCTATTTTCTCAATTTTAAATGACTGGGAATTTGATTTTGTTCAAATCATGTTACTTGCAGTTCCCTAACAATGATTTCTTTTGTTTTGAATTCATAATAACACTTTCAGCAATGAGAAGTGCACGTTAATGCATCCCAGCATTTACACAATAGTGAATGTTCAACATACCATCGCAGATATTAATCCTTTAATGAATTGCTGCAATGAAAATATTTCTACCTTCAAAACCTGACAATGAAATAATTCCAGGAGCTGGTTATCTATTTTCGATCCAGTCACAACTGCCTAATTATAATGTTATATATTGTTGTATTGACAACTAACCTGTCTTTAAAATTGTCAAGTAGTCTTGCAAAATGGCTACCAAAAAGCACATGACTTTTCTTGTGGAATCACTTCAGTCGAAAGAATAAGAAGTTAATCTTAAACGATTATTAAATAATTTAAGGGAGTCTATGACTGTCCATTGAAACCTTAAATGGTGTGAGGACTCAATGCTTCTGTATTGTTGCTCAGGAGACTGGAAAAACATCACAAAGAATTCCAACATAATTGATCTTGTTTTGTGGAACAAGGATGCATCAAAGTTAACATCTGTAGCCCATTTGTTTGTTTAATAATGGACTTTCAAAGAGCAATTGTGTGTGCAGTGATTTCAGGTGACTGTAGGAAGACAGCGTCAACCCACCAGGTCCATCTGAACTGGGTATGAACAATATTGGAGAGTTAGATTTCTCTGTGACAAAGGGGAGTTGCATAGAAAGCCCATACAGCCTCCCTTCTCTGCTGAAAATAATTTCAGATACATTTTAATGCCATTCTAGTGGAACCAGAGAGAAAAAAAATGGACTTTTACTCACTCTCTGAAATTACTGTACCTAGTGAGTCCACTCACAAAGGTACCTTTTGATTATTTGATTACAGAGCCATCATAATTAATGAATCTAACTTCAAGTTTCAACCCTCCAGTTCAGATAAAGAATCATAAAGCAAGCCAGGTCTGCAACAATAATAGAGAGTAATCTCATTTCCCACCTTACACATGGCTTTTATCTTTACTTACTTTAAGTTTTTATAGCGGTACTTTAGTGAATCATCTTATTGCTATTTTCATGAATTTACTTGCAGTAATAGTTCTGCAAGTAGGATTTTTTCTTGTTTAACTATAAACCTGGTTATTTCTAAAATGAATTGCTGGAGGCGAACTGTACAAATTTGTATTTTACAGACCATTCTGAGACCACGACTGGTGTAGCCACCACTGTTCCTCAATTGGGACTGGGTTCACCCGCAGTTTGCAATTTCTCTGAGGGGCTATCAAGTATGGATGCCTATGGAAAGGACTCACCTCCACAAAAATTTCAGGAGTGTTTAAACTGGCCACCTCTTGCAGTGAAGCCAATGAAGAGATGAAGAAGGGTCACTGGACATGAAACATTAACTCTTTGTTCTCTCCACAGATCATGCCAGACCTGCTGAGTTTCTCCAGCAATTTCTGTTTTTAGTGAAGGAGAGATATGCCTGAACCCTTCTCCATGCCAGCATAGTTGCTGCAAACAAAAACAGGATGGAGGTGGGTCTTGCCCTTCATTTTTAAAAGGCCTGACTACATTGGCCTGACTGGTTAAAATTCCAGGCCCACGTTTTTAACTATTATGATGCACAGAATTAGCCACAATATCCCTGTCAAGGCAAACCAATACTTTTTCAAAGCTTAGCATAGCTTTCTTTCTTTAGTATCATATGTGTGTATTTATAAAGGCAAGAACCCCATATGCCTTTTTACCAGTGCCCCCATTATGTTCTGCCACTTCCAAAAAATTCCCTCTGTCTGCCTTACAGGTACTCCTTTGCTCCTGTATTATTTGTATGGAGCATTACCCATTATCCTTCCTACTGAGATGACTCACTTTACAGCATTAAATTTCATCTGCTGTGGAGCTTCCCATTCCACCTGTCTGCTGTGCTGTCCTGAAATCTGTTTATAATCGTTCTCATCGTGTATTGCATATCTGATGTTTACACTGTCCGCAAATGTTGAAAGGATGTGTTGTCCTTCAATCGCTTTCAGATGGAACTTAAATGCTATTGTAAATTTTATTAGCAATTTATATTTGCAAGGACAAGATAGAAAGGTGGACATGGAATCCAAATCTTTGCAATGAATAAAATAAAAGAAACTGTGTCAAGGGAACTTAGAGACATCCATTGTAATATCTGCATCTATTCAGTGAAGTGTAGAAAAGAGTTTTATTTGGTCAACATTCATTATTTTACCAGATATTTTATGGATGATGAGGAGGGGTATGCAATGACACATTGCTTTGCTATGCACTCTTGGTGGGAATGTCAATACTGGAACTTTCCAAAGTCGTAGGATGAGAATCAATGCAAAGATGAGCTCTTCCCCACTCTTCCTGTGCACTTTGTGAAGAAAGCTGTCAAGAAGATGTTTACAAAAGGGGGCTGGATAGATCACAGTCCAGAGATATGCAGTGTACTTTTGGCAACAGATTATCTTGAGGATTGATACTCATAAAGGTACAGTAAGAAACCTTACACTACTGCTCTTGGCTGCTGCTTTCATGCCTGAAGGACAGAGAAAAATCATTTTGAAATGCTCCTTTTGAATGTACCATTAACAATTGAGTAGTGCGATTTAATAAATGTTGTAGATGTGCTTGGTTTGCATTTGACTAATTTTGGGCAGGATCAATTGTAAGCATAAATTTACCTATATAATTAAAGGTCTTTCATGAAAGACCCTTTAAAATTTAATCATAGGTTATATCAAATGTGTTACACTTTGGATCTTCATTTGTAACCTTAAGACCATTTGTTCTGCTTCAATGATTGGGTTAAATGATAAAGGCTTCCTCTCAGATCAGCACTCTGCTATTATCAAGTATCATTGCTGCTGTTGACTCAGAGAGGTCAACGGCACAGAAAAAAAAAAGGCCTTTCAGCCAACTGAGTCTGCACCAATCACCGAAATATTCTAATCCCAGTTTCCAGCTCTGGACCAATATCCATGAATGCCTTCGCATTGCAAGTGTACATCTAAATACTTTTCAATGTTATGAGGGTTTCTGCCTCTTACCACCCTTACAGGCAACAAGTTCCAGATTCCCACCACCCACTGGGTGAAGTCATTTTCTTTGCATTCCCTTGAAACGTCCTGCCCCTTCCCTTAAATCCATGTCCCTGTTCATTGATCCCTCCATCAAGGGGGATGTTCCTTCCTAAAAGGATTCCAGAATTGCATACAATACTGTGGCTGTGGCTTAACCAATGTTTTGTACAGTTCCAGCACCACCTCCCTAATCTTAAATTTGATGAATCATGGTATCCCTACAGTGTGGAAACAGTCCTTTCCAACCATCAAGTCCACACTGGCCCTATAAGAGCACCCCACAGACCCATCATCCCATCCCTATAATCCTGCATTTCCCATGGCTAATCCATCTAGCTTGCATATCCCTGAACTCTATGGAGAATATCACATGGCCAAACCACTTGACCTATACATCTTTGGACTGTGGGAGGAAACCAGAGCACCCGGAGAAAACCCACGCTGACATGCTGAATGTGCGAACTCCACAGACTGTCACCCAAGGCTGGAATTGAATCTGGGTCCCTGGCACTGTGAGGTAGCAATGCTAACCACTGAGCCACCATGCCTCAGCTAATGAAGACAAGTTTCCCATATGCCTTCTTAACCACTTTATCCACCTTAAGACATTTTAAGGATATACAGATCAATGTTCCTTTGATCCTCAGAGTCCGACTGTTCATCATGTATTCTCTTGTCTTGTTTGTTCTTCCCACAAGCATCTCCTCACATTTATCTGAATTGAATTTCATTTACCACTGATCAGCCCATCTGACCAGCGCATCTATATCTCCCTGTAATCTAAGACTATCTGCTATCTGCCATTTACCACCAATTTCTGCATCAACCATAATCTTAGTGATCAATCCTCCTATATTCAAGGCAGAATCATATTTATATAAACCACAAGCAGCAAGTGTCTCACCAGTCAAGTGTGCAGAACCACACTGGATACAGGCTTCCAGGCACAAAACCACCCCTTGACTATCGTCTTCTGCTTCTTGCTGTTCTGCCAATTCTGGATCCAATTAGCCAACTTTCCTTGGATCCTCGGGCTCTTATCTTCACTATCAGTCTCCCATGTGGGACCCGATCAAAAGCCTTGCTGAAATCTGAGTCGATTACATCAAAAGCACTGCCCTCATCTACACACCTGATGACTTGGAAAAATTCAATTAAGTTGGTCAGACATGACCTTCCCTGACCATGCTGACTGCTCTTGCTTGTGATCCACCAGGAATGAGAAGCCATTTTCGAAACCTCTAAAGCAATCAAATCTTTATTAATTTGGTGTGCCCTCACCTCTGGCAGATTGGGTGGTAGGACTATTTGATCAGGCAGGAAGGTTGCAATTATGTCTGTGAAGGGGATGCCTGAGCATCACCTTCCTTTCCATCATGATCAACTGAGGCTCAGAGATGGGCCATTATTGTATTACAGGCCTCAGCCTGCCAATGCTGGGGTTTACTCAGGGGACTCACAATATGTGTGATTCAGAAAGACTTTCACGCATTTCCTTTTGTTGAGTGGCATGGTATCCGGAGAGGAGGACCCGCTGAGAGCCACAATCACCCTGCCCTTGCCCCAACATCTCTCTCCCACAGCCCTCAGTGTACAAACCCACTCCATTTAATCACTCACCTCTATCTAGATCCATGGCGGTTCTTGGCTTCAGGGGAGTACAGGACTGGCAGAAGTCACGCCTTACCTGGTGGCTCTGCTGACTGTCAAAGAACTGCTAGCCTCTGATTGAACAACAGATGGCTCACCACAGCCCCAATACATGCATGATCTGCTGCTCTAAGGTCCATTTTACACCCACCGATCTCCAAGAGGATCCAGGATTTGACTGTGCAGCCAAATGTCATTCCCTCCTCTTGTGCTTGTCTCTGAGCTCCTCAGATATGATGTAGAAAACCTGCCCAGTATCAAGGCAGCGAGTTATGGGCTTATTCCACTGAGACTATTGCTCGTCTCTCAAAGGGAAAAGCGACATATTCTGGAAGGTGTGTTACTGCAGTGCCCATTCCTGTTGGTGGAATTCACGGCATGGGCTGGTTGATTGGAAGGACGTTTGCTTGAAAGGTCAAAGAATGATGTAACTCTGTGATTCAACAGCAAGCACTGAACAATCGAAAGTGTGATACATATTATACAAACATTCAAATTAAAAGGATCAGTGAACTTTTAATGGGGTCACAAACACACCAGCACTAGAACACCAGACTCACGCACCTACACTGGAACACCATAAGACCGTAAGACTGTAAGACCATAAGACTAGGGCAGAATTAGGTCATATGGTCCAATGGTTCTGCTCCACCATTTGATCATGGCTGACATTTTTCTCAAACCCATTCTCTTGCCATCTCCCTGTAACCCGTGATCCCCTTTGTTAATAAGAACTTATCTACGAGTGCCTTAAGTACACTCAATGGCTTGGCTTCCACAACCTTCTGCAGTAATGAGTTCCACTGCTTCACCATCCTCTGGCTGAGGAAATTCCTCCTTGTTTCAGTTTGAAATGATCACTCTTTCGCTATAAGTCTGTGCCCTCGGGTCTGAATCTCACGTCCAATCTATCCAGGCATCTCAGTATTCTGTAATTTTCAGTGAGATCCTTCTTATCCTTCTAAACTCCATTGAATACAGACCCAGAGTCCTCAATCACTAGTCATTCCCCGATCATTCTTGTAAACCTCATCAGCACGCTCTCCAAAGTCAGCACAGTCTTCCTTAGATACGTGGTCCAAACTAATCAATATTCTAGATAAATCTGACCAAAGCATTATAGAGCCTTAGCAATACATCTTTGCTCTTGCATTTCACCATCTTGAGATGAACACTAACACTGCATTTACTTTCCTAACTTCCAACTGAACCTGAAAGTTAACTTTAAGAGAATCTGAAATAATTCTACAGAGGCAGGTATCCAGTCACTAAATCACCCTTTATTCACATGTGGAGCTTCATTGGCACTTACCCAGCTCCCTCAGAATCAGCTTGGTTAGAGAGCAAAAGCTGCAGATGCTGGAATCCAAAGTAGACAGGCAAGAGGCTAGAAGAACACAGCAATCCAGGCAATATCAGGAGGTGGAGAAGTTGATATTTTGGGTGTAACCCTTCTTCAGGACTGGGGGTGGATGTAAGGGGAGCTGCAGATGAAAGGGGTGGCAGGAGCAGGGGTAGGTAAAGGCAGGTAGAGGGTATGACCTGGTTGGTCAATGAGTGGAATGAATCCGGTTGGTAGCAGGGAGGAGTGGAAGGATTGGGGAGGGGATGGGAAGGGAGGTTATTTGAAATTGGAGAACTCAATGTTGAATCCTCCAGCCTGTAGGCTGTCCAGGCGGAGGATGAGATGTTGGCAGCTCCCCTGACACCCACCCTCTGTTCTTTAGAGGGGTTACACCTGAAACGTCGACTACTCCACACCCTGATGCTGCCTGGCTTGCAGCCTCCTGCCTGTCTACTGCCTCAGAACCAACTGTCAGAGGGAACAGCATGTCTGACACTCCTGTTTGTATCTGTCAGCCAGGACTCCCTGATTGAACCAGATTAACAGCCCCAATCAGGGAACTCATATTCTATGAGGTCCACCTGGCTGACCTTGCTACAATCACTACATCCCCCACCCCCCCCTCTAATTCTGAGGACATAGATTAGTTCTTTTCTTTGTAGCTGCTCCTGGGGAGTTTTAGCACAGAGGTCAGATTGCGTGTAACCTATGGGAGCTCGCCTCTTGTGCCCGGAGTATCTCAAAAGAAATCCATTCATTTCTTAAGGCATCAAAGGAATTGAGTCTGCAACATCCGCTGTGTCCATCTCAGATTCTCAGGTCCCTTCAATGATTGATGGAGAGGAAGAGCCCATGCGTTCCGGCACAGTCGGAAAGGCTGTTTAGGAGCTGGGAACAATTTGCCCCTACACCGTTTGAGGGTTTACAGTCTTCATATGTTCACGTGGTTGTTCAGAACTGTTGCACCTACCCAAACTTCATATGTCACTGGACCTGACCTTGTGTCGACCCTGCCTCTTACCCATGCAGGGGGCCATTCCTGTGGTTCCTACACCGAACTTTGCCCTGGTGAAGTTCCACTATTGCTTAGCGGAATTTTGTGTCCGGCGCTGGTATTCCAGATGCCATTTTACTTTACCCCCGATATCTGATTTAACCTGTTGCAGAGTTTTTTCCCCATTAGCAACCCCGCTGGAGCTATCCCTGTAGTAGCATGACGGGTGGTCCTATAATCAAACAGGAACCGGGACAATTTGGCATTGAGTGAAGCTTTAGGCTTTTTCTTTAAGCCTGCTTTCAAAGTTTGGATTGGCCTTATGTGTTGAATAGCATTCAACTTTAGGAAATACGCAAATACCCTGTTGGTGAACGATGGCCTCTTATCTATGATCAATGGTTCCGTGCACCCGTGTATTGTGTCCAGAACTAGAGGGCATAGGCTTAGGGTAGGAGGGGAAAGATATAAAAGAGACCTACAGGGCAACTTGTTCACACAGAGAGTGGTACATGTATGGAATGAGCTGCCAGAGGAAGTGGTGGAGACTGGTACAATAGCAACATTTAAGAGGCATTTGATTGGGTATATGAATAGGAAGGGTTTGGAGGGATATGGGCCGGGTGCTGGCAGGTGGGACTAGATTGGGTTGGGATACCTGGGCGGCATGGACGGGTTGGTCTGAAGGGTCTGTTTCCATGCTGTACATCTCTATGACTCTATGACTCTCATTGTCTCTGTGTTTGACAAATGAACTCTATGCACGGCCAGTATAGAATATAGGTGTCTACAATGACTAAGAATATTGACTCGCACAGTTGATATGTAACTGAATCCGGGGTTTACCTGGCCATTCCCAAGAATGTGGGAGAGCTGCTGACAGTAATTTCTGTCCTTGTTGGCACTCTGGGCACTGCCCCACTGACGTGGCATTGTCTGCATCCAAGCCTGGCCAGCAGACATAACTTATCGCCAATATTTTCATTTTGGAATCTTCTGAATGGCCTGTGGAGTTCAGACAGCATCTGGCAGCGACTTTTGCTCAGGACAAGTGCTCTTGCTCTCCATAATAATGTGCCATCCTCTACTGTGATTTGACCTCTCTGCATCCAAAAAGGTTTCAGTTCTGGTTGTGATGGTCTTTGGTTTCCCCCATCACCACCAGCTATTTGAGTTTTGCCAGGACCAGATCTTTCAGTGTCCGGAGTCCGATATTGTCAGCTGTAACTGGAAGGGTGTCCAGAAGATTTAAAACCATTACGGGTTCTTCTAGTGGCAGCACCACCCGGTGGAGTATCTGCCAGTGGGAGGTGGCTCAATGCATCTGGATTTGCTACTTGGCCTCCTGGATGATGCTCCAACTTGTAATTATACATACTTAGAATTAGAGCCCATCACTGACTTCAGCCTGAATCTAGGGGCAGTACTGACTTGTCCTCTATAAGTAGACCTAGCAGGGGTCTGTGGTCCATTATTATTACAAATTTACATCCATAAAGGTATTGGTGGAACTTCATGACTCCAAATATGACTGCCAAACCTGCTTTCTCTATTTGGGTGTATTTACGTCCTGCATTAACCAAACTCCTGGATGCTTATGCTATTGGGCATCCCTCTCTATTTGGGCCACCTGTGAGTTAATACTACCCCGCTGCCATATGGGAAGGCATCGGATGTCAATATCAGATCTTGCTTGGGATCATAGTGTGCCACCCCCCCTAGAGGATGATAGCTGTTTCTTCACTTCCCTGAGAGCATGGTATTGGCTACATGATCATTTCCGAGGCTGATCCTTTTTTAATAGCTGATGCAAAGGTGCCAGGGTGGATGCTAGGTTATGTATGAACTTTCTGTAATAATTCACCAGCCCAAGGAAAGACTTAAGGCTTGGTACAGCCTGGGCACTTTGATGGCCCTCACTTTATCTTCCAACTGGTAGCATCCAGTCTTGCCAACTCTGTAGCCCAAGTAGGCAAGGACCAGAGGTATATCTTTTAAGATGTTCACTGAAACATTGTATACCATAATATGGCAGTCTCATATATTGGTCCAAATCCTTATGGATACTAATTGTAACATACTTCTGAGAATCTTCATCGAACCGCAATTGCAGGTAGCATGATTCATGTCCAACTTTGTGAAGGACAACACCCCTGCCAACCTTGTGTATAAATCCTCCATGTGAGAAATTGGGGATTTATCCAGCTACAAAACATGGCTTATGTTTGTTGGAAATTCCCACAAAGGCAAACTGATCCCTTCAGGCTTCACAAATGGTATGACCGGTGCTGCCCGTTCCATAAACTGTTTGATGATTCCTTCGCTTTCCAACCTCCTGACGTCTGCCTCTACTTTTGCCCATAAGGCAAATGGCACTGGGCAGGCCTTGCAAAATTGTGGAATTGCTTCCTGGTCAACGGGCAAGATGGCTTTGGCTCCTTTGATAGTTCCTAGACCTTCCTGAAAATCGTCTGGGCATTTAATTAGGACTTCACTCAGGCAGCCATTTGTGAATCAAAAAATGTTGAACTAATGTAGGCGAATCTTTCTCAACCAATTTCACCCCATCAAAGATTGGACCTGAACCTTTCACAACAATGAGTGATAACTGAACCAGCTGCTTTCATAAAAGAGACCAGAACCGTAGTTGTACCCTTAATCTGTAAATGCTTCCTGGTATAGGTTCTCAGTCTACCCAAAGTCTTGCGCAGACCTAACGTTTGGAGTCCAGAGTGAATTTTGTTCAAGACTGGTTCTGCAATCACTGAAATGGCTGCACACTATCAACCTCCATTAGAACCGGGTGACCATTTAACCAGATGTTTATTTTGATTGGTTCTCATTTGAATGTTGCTGAGCAATTTAACTGTTCCAAACCAGGTGTCGGTGTACTTTCCAGGGTATGCACTCTTCTGGATACTGGCCTGTGAGTTCTCTTCCTCAATTCAAGCCTAGTGGGACCCATTTGCTATCTCAAGTCGGCATACTAGCAGCAACTACAATGGACTGCTGACCCGGATCCTGAAGAAAATTTTAACCATTTGGCTGAGGTTTGACTTTGCTGTAGGCTGGCCTAGAGTCCCTCTGTTCAGGATGTGTCCTGAGTGAGGCTCTCAAGTGGTGTTCCCCAAGCTCACTCAGATTGTCGAGGGTGTCCACTTCCATTGGAATACCCGGCAACTCACATGCTCTACTTGCTGCATTTTCCAATGATAAAGCCAGTTGTGGTGCCTATTTGAAGTCCAGTTGGATTTCAGCTATTAGGTGCTTTTGCATAAGACAATAGACAATAGACAATAGGTGCAGGAGTAGGCCATTCTGCCCTTCGAGCCTGCACCACCATTCAATATGATCATGGCTGATCATCCTTAATCAGTATCCTGTTCCTGCCTTATCTCCATAACCCTTATTCCACGATCCTTGAGAACTCTATCCAACTCTTTCTTAAATGAATCCAGAGACTGGGCCTCCACTGCGTTCTGGGGCAGAGCATTCCACACAGCCACCACTCTCTGGGTAAAGAATTTTCTCCTCATCTCTGTCCTAAATGGTCTACCCCGTATTTTTAAGCTGTGTCCTCTGGTTCGGCACTCACCCATCAGCGGAAACATGTTTCCTGCCTCCAGAGTGTCCAATCCTTTAATAATCTTAT
>NC_057721.1:62666140-62677534 GCF_004010195.1 Chiloscyllium plagiosum | reverse complement strand
TCATTGATACAGTTGTCTTTCTTGACTTCCCTTGTTCTAACTTTCCCTCCAATTTCCTTCTTAAACATCCAGTTTGTCCCCTCCCCCCAGCTACTTAGTTTAAACGTAGCTGTGTTGCAGTAGCAAACCTGCCTGCCAGAATGCTGGTCCCTAACCTATTAATTATATCATTAAACCCACACACCAAATGGTCTCTCAGCATCTCTTGTAGGGTTAAACCAAAGTCACATGTCTCTGCCAGTTGTAATCTCGTCGAAAATCCTGATATGGATTCTCAAAGTATCGAGTAAAAATAATAGCATCTCAGAATTAGAGAAGGTTTTGGGTCTTAATGTTCCTTAAGTAAATCTGTCAGCTCTTGAAAGGTTTTAGTATCTAGTGCAAGTTAGGCTCCTAATAACCGTAAAACCTGTGGGTCACAAGCTGTCAGGAGAATTACTTGTTGCTTTCCGTCTGTCCCAAAGTAATTTGCCAGGAAAAAAAATAACACATCCTTTCCACATACTGGGCTCAGTCTTGGTCAGCAAGATTGAAAGAGTCAAGCTTCCTAAATAACTACATGATGCCAGAAAAGCTGACCCCAACTCAAAGATGACAGTAATGAGCGAATTTCTTTAGGAGTGTGCTTTTCTCTTGTCACCACTGAAAGAACCCTACAGAGGCCAGTATCCCATACAGAGTCAACCTTTATTTACACATGGAGAGTCCTTGACACTGATCCAGCTCCCTCAGAGCCAGCTCTCAGAGTGAACAGGATGTCTGATGTTCCTGTTTATATATTTTTTGTAATTTATATGAATGATTTGGATGTGAACATAGGAGGTACAGTTAGTAAGTTTGCAGATGACACCAACGTTGGAGGTGCAGTGGACAGCAAAGAAGGTTATCTCAGATTTCAATAGGATCTTGATCAGATGGGCCAATGGGCTGAGGAGTGGCAGATCGAGTTTAATTCAGATAAATGTGAGGTGCTGCATTTTGGAAATGCAAATCAGAGCAGGATTTATACATTTAGTGGTAAGGTCTTGGGGAGTGTTGCTGAACAAAGAGACCTTGGAGTGCAGGTTCATAGCTCCTTGAAAGTAGAGTCACAGGTAGATAGGATAGTGAAGAAGGTGTTTGGTATGCTTTCCTTATTGGTCAGAGTATTGAGTACAGAAGTTGGGAAATCATGTTGCGACTGTACAGAATATTTGTTAGGCCACTTTTGGAATGTTGCGTGCAAATCTAGTCTCCTTCCTATTGGGAGGATGTTGTGAAACCTGAAAGGGTTCAGAAAAGATTTACAAGGATATTGCCAGCGTTGCAGGATTTGAGCTATAAGGAGAGATTGAATAGGCTGGGGCTGTTTTCCCTGGATGGCCAAAGGTTGAGGGGTGACTTTATAGAGTTTATAAAATCATGAGGGGCATGGATAGGGTAAATAGACAAGGTCTTTTCCCTGGGGTGGTGGAGTCAAGACCTAGAGGGCATGGGTTTAAGATGAGAGGGGAAAGATACAAAAGGGATTTATGGAGCAACTTTTTCCATACAGAGAGTGGTGCATGTATGGAATTGAGCTGTCAGAGGAAGTGGTGGAGGCTGGTACAATTACAACATTTAAAAGGCATCTGAATGGGTATATGAATAGGAAGGATTTAGAGCAGGGGTCGGCAATTAATTCTTCCAAGGGGCCACATGAGAATCCTGAGTTGTGTTGGAGGGCCAAACCAACAATAAGTTGAACATAATTCTGCTCAGTATTAATTCTCCTTTTATAAAAAGTACTAAATTATATAGTTTTGCACTGAAACTTATAATCAAAAGAATAAGGACATTCTGTTACAATAAAGATATGAAATTGTGGAGTATAGAGTATAGAATATAGAAGAAATAAACAGTAAAAACAATAATTTCAGCATGTCATTTTATTTTTAACATGTTAATCTCACAAACCAATAATGAAATGTTGTTTCATTATTGTTCAGTATTACAAACAACGAACAACTCTATACAAAAAGCAATAAGTGCTTTTGATGTTTTTCAGTTCATTTTACTTGTTGAGTGAGAAAAATCCAGTCTGTTTTGGGCTTGAACAAGTGCACTGAAATCTGGTTGAATGTCTGAGGTGGATATGCCAAGGACAGCTGAGAGGTGATCATCAGTGATAGAGGATCTGTATTTGGATTTGTTGAACTTCATCACTGAGAATGTCTGTTCGCATATAGGTAGATCCAAAGAGGACTAGAATCTTCTAAGCATGCCTCCTCATGTGTGGAAAGTTCTCCTCTTTGAGGGAAGAGTAAAAATCAAGCAGAGAGACTGACTTAAAGTACTCTGCCAGAAGTGTGTCAGACTGCAGGTCAATGAGTTCAAGCTGAACATCACTAGGTGCATTCTCCACGTTGCATGTAAATGAGGATAAAATCATGTGCATTTCATTCTCAACCATTTTGAAGTCTTGAAATAGCCTTGAAAGTTCACCATGCAGTGCTTCTAACATAGATGAGTACCTGTGGAGGTGATCAGCTGAAGGTGCAGCTTCCTTCAGTGTTGGCAAGTGGGTGAGAGTGTTGTCCTCCATTTGGCTTGAGAGAAGCTGCAACTTTCTCATAAAAGCCTTCACCAAGTTGTACATTTCATGCACAAAAAGGCCCTTGCACTGTAGTTTCACATTTAGTTCATTCATAAGTGCAGCCATATCAACAGCAAAACCAAGGTCTGCAATCCAGTCTGCATCTGAAAGCTGTGGAATGCCATTCCCTTTCTTCACACACAAATCTTGAATCTCTTCTCTCAGGTCCCATACACTTTTCAGCATTTTGCCCAGGCTGAGTCAGCTGACAGCTGTGTGGTAACCTATGTCACGATGTTCAGTCTCAGTTTCCTCCAAAAGTGCAACAAACTGCCTGTGATTCAAAGCTCTTGCTCTGATGAAATTAACTATTTTAGTTACAACATCAACCACATGATTAATTTTTAACACTGACTTATACAACACTTCCTGATGTCTAATACAATGCAAAAATACCAATTTCTGTTCAGGGTCAATTTCTGTCACTTTATCCTGCATTCTCTTTAAGAGTCCAACATTTTTTCCCGTTAGATTTGGACAACCATCTGTTGTCACACCCGCCAGCTTGTCCCATTTTAGTCCCAATGTGCCCAGACACACATTTACCTCTGTGAACAAATCATTACCAGTTGTTGTTCCTTTCATTAACTGCATGGCTGCCAGCTCCTCCGTTATTTTAAAGTCTATAGTTATCCCATGTACGAAGATGAGTAGCTAGGCTGTGTCACGTACGTCGCAGCTCTCAGCCAAAGCCAAGGAAAAAAAGTCAAAGT
This sequence comes from Chiloscyllium plagiosum, assembly GCF_004010195.1. Lineage (NCBI taxonomy): Eukaryota > Metazoa > Chordata > Chondrichthyes > Orectolobiformes > Hemiscylliidae > Chiloscyllium > Chiloscyllium plagiosum. The sequence goes on along the minus strand of NC_057721.1, from coordinate 62,674,207 downwards.
TGACTGTTCTGTGCTGCAGATGAAGCTCCAGATTTCTCGTGATGTCCCCAATCCTTCTCGTTACAGTGCGTCAGGAGAGGGGCACATTCTCAAATGCCTCCTTTTTCTCGGGCATATTAGTTTTGCAGGGTCCAACAAGCACTCCTTAATAAACTCTCCATCAGAAAACAGTTTACTGTTTCTGGTGATTTTGTGGGATATGACATAACTTGTCTTGGCGTGAGCTGACATTTTGAGGGCTAGCCAGCAAGCATCACTTTTAGCTGTTCACGCACGCACACATGCGCCCATACGTAAATAAAAAAAACATCCTTTTCAAAACAAAAGCAACACAGTTGTATTGTGTGCATGGCGTAAATACTTTTTCATTTATGTTCTAATTTAAGATTGACCTCATGCGGGCAGGACAGAAATGACCAAAAGACTGGATATGGCCCGCGGGCCGTAAAATGCCCAGGTCTGATTTAGAAGGATATGAGCCGGGTGCTGGCAAATGGGATTGCTTAGGTTAGGGTATCTGGTCGGCATGGACGAGTTGGACTGAAGGGTGTGTTTCCCTGCTGTACATCTCTATGATTCTATGACTCTATGGCTGGAGAGAAGTTTTTTTTAAAATCTGGAGATTTAAGGTGACAGTTGGAGGGCTTGAGGAAGAGATGTTTTTTGATTGTTTCAGTTAAGTGCTTGATTTTTAGAAAAGTTTGATATGTTTCTTTTTTTAAATCTCTTGGATGATTAAGAGTAAAATCCGTGGGTCAGAAGGGCAGTTTATTTTTATATATAAGGTGCTATTGAGAACTTCTTATTTTTAGGTTTAATGTCACTGTGGGCTTTTGAGAGGCACTGAGTGTGATGACCAGTAGGTTTACAGAAGTGATCTCACAGCAGGATCAGTCGGGTATATGGGTGACTGTCAGGAATGGTAAGAAGGTAGGTCAAAAGTCTCCTCTCTCAGATATTCCGTTTTAGCTACTTTTGAAGGGGGGTAGTCTCTCAGAGGAAAATAGAATTGATCTTGCACACTAAGAATGAATCTGATGTTAAATGGGGTTTGTGAAGGTTCAAAAGAATAATTGTTATAGGGGACTGACCTGTTGGGGCACAGACAGGAGATTCTGCAGCAGTGAGCGCGAATCTAGGTTGCCTGCTTGGATTAAGGACACCTTGAAGCATATTGTAAAAGGGGAGGGTGAGAAGCTAGAAGTTGTTATACACATTGGTAGGAACGATATAGTTAGGAGAAGTGTTGAAGTTTTGGAGAGTGAATATAAGAGGTTGGGTAGAAGGTTAAAAAACAGAACCTCAAAGTAGTCACCTCTGATTTAGCCTGGTGTCAAGTTCTAAGGGAGGGAGGGGATAAAAGGATAGAACAGATAAATCAATGGCTGAAGAGATGGTGCAATTTTCAGGGATTCAGATTCTTGGATCATTGGGATCTCTTCTGGGGCAGAAAAGATCTCTTCGTAAGGGATGGGTTTCATGTGCACTGCAACGGGACCAATATCCTTATGGGAAGATTGCTAGTTCCATTTCGGGAATGAGTAAACTACTAGGGGTGAGGGGTTCCTAAGTAGCAGTGAAAATAGAACGACAGGTGGGAATGGTTCTGAATCAGAAAAGTGCAAGTTAATTAAAAAGTATAGACAAGAGCAAGTCAAAGGACAAAGTAAATCTGAAGAACTAAACTGCATTTAATTCAATACAAGGGGTCTTACAAGTTAGTCTGATGAACTCAGGGCATGTATCAGAAGATGGGACTGGGACATCACAGCTATGAAAAAAACTTGGCTGAGGGAAGGACAGGATTGGCAGCTCAATGTCATGGGTTTTAGATGCTATAGGAAGGATGGAAAGGGAGGCAAGAGAGGAGGGGAGTGGCATTTTTGATTAAGGAAAACTTTATGCCTGCAATTAGAGAGGATGTTTCTGAGGAATTGTCCAGTGAAAATATATAGGTTGAAATTAAAAATAAGAAAGTGATGATCACCTTGATGGGATAGTACTATAGGCCCAACAATTGTCAGAGAGGTAAATTGAGGAGCAAATATGTAGAGAGAGATCTCAGATCTGTGTAAGAATAATAGGGTTCTTGTAGTAGGGGATTTTAATTATCCAAACATTGACTGGGACTGCCATAATATTAAAGGTTTGGATGGTGAGGAATTTGTTGAACGGGTTCAAGAATATTTTCTTTATCAATATGTAAATGTTCCTCCTAGAGAAGGTGCAAACTTGACCTTCTCTTGAGAAATAAGTCAGGACAAGTGACTGAAGTGTTAGTAGGGGAACACTTTGGGACAAGTGATCATAATTCTATTAGTTTTAAAATAGCTATGGAAAACAATAAGCCTTCTCTAAGAGTTGAAGTTCTTACTTGGAGTGAGGCAGATTTCAATGGAATGAGAACAGGAACATTCAAAAGTTGATTGGATTAGACTTCACAGGTAAAGTGACAATTGACAAATGGGAGGCTTTCGAAAGTGTGGTAATGAGAGTTAAGAGGCATTATGTTCCTGTTAGACTGAAAGGTAAGGCTGGTAGGATTAGGAATCAATGGCTGAATAAAGATATTGAGGTTCCAGCTCAAAATTAAAAAAAGAATCACATATTAGATGTAGACAACCAGGATCAAATGAATCTCTTGAAGAGAATAAAGAGTGTAGGGGCATTCTTAAGATGGAAATCAGTAAAAGCGAAGAGGGAATATGGGATAGCCTTGGCAGATAAGATTATGGTTAATCCAAATAGATTCTATAAGTACATTAAGAGCAAAAGAGCTATTAGAAAGAGAGCAGGGTCCCTTAAAGATCAACGAGGTTGTCTTTGTGTTGAACTTCAGGAGATGGGCGAGATATTAGATGAATATTTCACATGGGTTTTACTGTGGTAAAAGAAATGGAAGCTAGAGAACTCAGGCAAATAAATATTAATGTTTTGAAAACAATTCATATTGCAGAACAGGAAGTGCTGGAGGCCTTAGAAAACATAAAGTTGATAAATGTCCAGGACTTGATCAAGTGTATCCCAGGATGTTGTGGGAAGTTAGGGAAGAAATTCTGGAACCACTAGCAGAAATATTTGTATCACCAAGGGTGAGGTACTGGAGGACTGGAAGGTGGTTAATATCATGCTTTTACTTAAGAAAAGCTGTAAGGAGAAGCCTGGAAACGATAGACCTGTGAGCTTGACATCAGTGGTGGGTTAATTGTTGGAGGTGATTCTGAAAGATAGGATTTATATGCATTTGGAAAGGCAAGAACTGATTAAGCATAATCAGCATGGCTTTGTGCTAGGGAAATTGAGTCTCACAAACTTGATTGAGGTTTTTGAGGAAGTAACCAAAAAGATTGATGAGGTCAGAGTGTTAGACGTTGTTTACATGGACTTTAGTGAGGCCTTTGACAAGACTCTGCACGGTAGCCTAATTAGTAAAGTTAGATCGCATTGGATTCAGAATGAGCTTGCCAATTGGATCCAAAATTGGCTTGATGGTAAGAGACAGAGCATGGTGGTGGAGGGTAGTTTTTCTGAGGGTAGGCCTGTGACCAGCAGTGTTCCACATGGATCGGAACTGGGTCCACTTTTGTTTGTCATTTATATAAATGATTTGGATGAGAATATTGGAGCATGGTTAATAAGTTTATAGATGACACCAGGATTGGTGGTATGTGGACAGTGAAGAATGTTATCTGAGAGTGATCTCGATCAATTGGGTCAATGGACTGAGGAGAAGCAGATGAAGTTTAATTTGGATAAGTGCAAGGTATTGAATTTTGATAAAACAAACAAGGGCAGAACTTAACCAATAAATAGTGGGGGGTTATGTTGTAGAACAGAGAGACCTAGGGGTTCAGGTTCATAATTCTTTAAAGTATATATTACAGGTAGACAAGGTGGTTAAGAAAGTGTTTAGCACGCTTGCCTTCATTGCTCAAACCTTTGAGTATTTGAGTTGGGATGTCATGTTGAAGTTGTACAGGACATTGGTGAGACCTCTTATTGAGTACTGTGTGCAGTTCTGGTCACCCTGTTATATAGAAAGGATTTAGGCTGGATAGGCTGGGACCTCTTTCACTGGAGCATAGGAGGTTGAGGGGTGACCTTATAGAGGTTTATAAAATCATGAGGGGCATAGATATGGTGAATAGCAAAGGGTGTTTCCCTAAGGTGAGAGGAGAAAATTTTAAAAAGGACATGAGGGTCAACCTTTTCGCGCAGAGAGTGGTTTGAGTGTGCAATGAACTGCCAGAGGAAGTGGTGGATGCAGGTATGGTTACACATTTAAAAGATATTTGGATAAGTCCATGAATAGGAAAGGTTTGAAGGGATGTGGTAAAAACAAGGACTGCAGATGCTGGAAACCAGAGTCTAGATTAGAGTGGTGCTGGAAAACCCCTTCATCAGGAATCGAGGCAGGGTGTCTGCAGATTCCTGATGAAGGGCTTTTGCCTAAAACGTCAATTTTCCTGCTCCTCGGATGCTGCCTGACCTGCTGTGCTTTTCCAGCACCTCTCTAATCTAGACACTTGAAGGGATATGGGCCAAGTGCAGGCTGGTGGGGCGAGTTTGGTTTGGGAACATAGCATGGACTAGTTGCACTGAAGGATCTGTTTCCATTCTGTATGACTCTGTAACTCTATGGCTCCCTGACTGGACCAGATTAGCAACCTCAATCAGAGAACCCATATTCTATGAGGTCCACTTGGCTAACCTCATTACAATCCCTACAGAATCCTGAACTATCATTCCCAAGTCCCTTTGTGTTTCAAATTTCTGAACCTTTTCTTGTTTAGAAAACAGTGAAGAGCTCTATTTTTCCTACCAAAGTGCATTATCTCACACTTTCCCACATTGTATTCCATCTGCCATTTCTTTGCCCACTCTCCCAGCCTGTCCAAATACTTCTGCAGCCTTCCCACTACCTCAACACTACCTGTATCTCCACCTATCTATGTGTCATCGGTTAACTTAGCAACAATACCCACAGTTTTTTTGTCTAGATCGTTAATGAATAATGTGAATAATTGTGGTTCTAACACTGATCCATGTGGAACACCACTAGCTACCAGCTGCCATTCTGCAAAAGACTCCTTTATCCCCACTCTCTGTCTTCTGCCAGTTAGCCAATGTTATATTCGTACCTGTACCTTGGCCCTAACATCACGGGTCTTATCTTATTTAGCAGCACCTTGTCAAAGGATTTCTAGAAATTCAATTTTTTATGTCCACTAGCTCTCCTTTGTCCAACTTGCTTGTTACCTCCTTAAAGAATTCTAATAGATTTCTCAGGCCCTTGATGAAGTTGTGCTGACTGATCCATATTTTACCATGCATTTCCAAGTGCTCCACATCTCATCCTTAATAATGGGCTCCCAAATCTAACAATGACTGAGGTTAGGAAAACCAGCCTATAATTTCCCATCTTCTGCTTCCTTCCCTTCTTACACGGGGATGTGTTACATTAGCCATTTTCCAGTCCTCTAGAACCCTTCCTAACTCTGGAAAGATTACCACTAATGCCTCTACAATCTCCTCAGCTTTCTCCTTCAGAATCTTGGGATGTAGTCCATCTGGTCCGGGTGATTTGTCTGCCTCAGACCTTTCAGCTTTCCCAGCACATTCTTCTTAGTGATGGCCACTACACTCACCTCTGCATCCTGATTCACTTGAACTTTCATAGTTTCATAGTAATAGAAGCAGAAATAGGCCATTTGGCCTGTCGAGCCTGCTCCGCCTTTCATTAAATCATGGCTGATCTCTCTGTTGTCTCAGCTCCTCCTACCTGCATTATCCCCATAATCCTTAATTCCTCTATCATGCAAAAACCCATCCTAATGTGCCTTGAATATATTTAATGAAGCTGCCTCTCCTGCTTCCTGGGGCAGAGAATTCCATAGATTCACTACTGTTTGGGAAAAGCAGTTCTTCTCATCTCTGTCCTAAATCTACCTCCTCCTAATATTGAGGCTGTATCCTCCAGTCCTAGTCTCACCCACCAGCAGAAACAACTTGCCTGCCTCTGTCTTATCTATCCTTTTCATAATTTCATATGTTTCTATAAGGACCCCTCTCAAGCTTCTAAATTCTAGTGAGTACAGTCCCAGGCGTCTCAACCTCTCCTCATTGGGCAACCCCCTCATCTCCAGAATCAACCTGATGGAATCTCCTCTGCACTGCCTCCAAAGCCTTCTTAAGTAAGGAGACCAGAACTGCACACAATACTCCAGGTGTAGCCTCACTAACACCTTGTACAATTGCAGCAGAACCTCCCTGCTCTTAAATTCAATCCCTCTAGCAATGAAAGCCAATATTCCATTTGCCTTCTTGATTACATGTTGCATCTGCAAATCAACTTTCACTGATTCATGTATGAGCACTCCTAAGTCCATCTACACAACAGCATGCTGCAATCTTCCACCATTTAAATAATACTGACCTATTATTTTTAATTTCCAATGGATAACCTCACATTTATCAACATTGTATTCCATTTGCCAGACCTTTGCCCACTCACTTAACCTTCTAAATCTCTCTGAAGACCCTCCACATCCTCTGCACACTTTGCCTTTCCATCCAATTTAGTGTCATCAGCAAACTTGGATACGTTACACTCGGTTTCCGCTTCCAAATCAATTATATATATTATGAACAGTTCTGGTATGCTGTTGGTTTTTTCCATCATGAAATCTGATGCAATTTCCCTATTCAGTTCCTCCCCATTGCTACATCTCAAGCCTCATTTTCCAATGGACCAATGTTCATTCTTGCCTCTCTCTTACATTTTAGATATCTAAAAAAAACACATGCAATGTTCTTTTATATTACTAGTGTGATTACTCCCACATTTTATCCAACCGTCCTTCCAATCAACTCTGACCAGCTCCTCCTTCATATCTTTATAGTTACCTTTACTCAATTGTACATTTGATTCCAGCTTCTCCCTCTCAAACTGCAGGGTGAATTCTATCATATTATAGTCACTGTTGCCTAGGGCTTCCTTCACCTTAAGCTCCCTAATCAAATCTGTCTCATTACAGATCATCAAATCCAGAATTACCTTTCCCTGTGGACTCTACCACAAACTGCTCGAAAATAAACCATCTTGCAGACATTCCACAAATTCCTTTTCTTGGATCTGCTGCCAATCTGATTTTCCCAGTCCACCTGCATGTTGAAGTGCCCCATTATTATTCTAAAGTGCATTCCTTACATGCCTTTTCTATCTCCTGATTTAATTTCTTTCCCACATCCTGACTCATTCGAGGAGGCTTGCATATAACTCCCACTAGGGTCTTCTTCCCTTTGTGAATCCTCATCTCTATCCACTCAGATTCTACGCCTTCTGGCTCAATATCACGTCTTACTATTGATTTAATTTTATTTTTTATGAACAAGACAACCCTGCCACTTCTGCCCATCTGCCTGTCCTTTCTATTGGACACGTATCCTTGAATATTTAATTCCCAGCCCCAATCCCCTTGCTGCCAATCTCTGTGAGACAGTTTCAGTCTGCACTACAAGCTCTTTTATCTTGTTTTGTATAAGGCATGCATTTAAGTACAACAGTTCTGCATTGACTGACCCCCTTCTCATATATGACCCCTACTTGCTGAGCCTGACCTTAGACTCCTGACCCTTTCAATGCTCTCTGTCCTATTATTTGCTCTTAATACTTGACACATAAATAACCTCTGCTGAGGCCTATTCCACTTTATTAGACTCCGACCCTTTCAATGCTCTCTGTCCTATTATTTGCTCTTAATACTTGACACATAAATAACCTCTGCTGAGGCCTATTCCACTTTACCTGTTTCCAACTGAAAGCAAGTCTCCATATACCCCCCACTCCAAACTATTTAATTTAAAACCCTCACCACAGCCCTGGTTATACGATTCACCAGGACCCTGGGGCCAGCACACCTCACGTGGATCTGATCACAATGGAACAGCTCCCTCCTTCAGCAATGCACTTCTCCCACAGCAATTTTTCGATTATGTGTTTACTTCTGTAACCTTATTGATCCTGTATCTTTTATACATGGTTCACGTTGTATTCCAGACTTTATG
>NC_057721.1:62656011-62665640 GCF_004010195.1 Chiloscyllium plagiosum | reverse complement strand
ATCCACACCAGAGCACCAAACTAACACACCTACATCAGAGCACCAGACTAACACACCAGCACCATAACACCAGACTAACATACTTCCCCATAAGTGGAGTCAGACTTTAACCCATGCCTGTATTCATAGGGAACACATACCTCCCTTTCACCCAGAATGCCCTCTCTTTATGTCACTGGTTTGGAGATGTACCCCACAGGAAATAGTTCAGTTTTTCTGCAGTATGTCTCTCGGTTTAATATGTTTCTCTGAGTATCTTAGACTCCCCTCATGGGGTGACAGTCCATGATCTCTCTCAAGGCCTGGTGTTACCCACATATGAACTTCATGTCACTGAAATGTATTTTTAGCCATCTCTGACTTGCACAACCAATCTTACTTCCAAGTGCAGTATAACTGTAGATCATCCGATCTGTTGTCATGACACTACATGGATTCATACAGAGTGGCCTATCCACAACAACAAAAAGCAGTAAATCCTAGCATTTGAGTAAAGTTTGAATTAAATAAAGGTTTATGAGGCAATATTTTTCTGATGTTTTCTCTCAGGCAAATCCTTGACTAATTAGTATCAATTTGGCAACCAATCAGCAGCCTGTTGTCATATATTACATATCTTGCTCCTTTTGAAATTAAGTTTCCTTCTATTTGACCTGATGATCAAAATAAATAAAGTTTTCAGTAATGTTCCTCATGACCTGCACGGGGATGAATTTATTACTGAGTGTGAGGAGGAGAAGGTGGCTGCTCCTCCAAATCTATAAACACATGAGTCATAGCTGATGAATGCACTGACCTGTGTGGTGCTGCAAAAGTCAATAAAGAAAGGTTTGATCCTCTGCTTGTTGTTTTAAGCAAGCTGATACCAACTGACAAAGTATTTGGGTGTTCTGATTCTGCCTCAGTATTCCAGAATTGGGAGCGGGAAGGATCAACCAGCTTTTCTGATCTTGAATATTAATCCACGATGCATCCACCCAATACCCTTTCCTGATCTATCTCATACTTTAAGAATAGTCACTTGGTTGGGTTACCTGATGGCATTTTGTTGAGTTGAATGAGCCCATACTTTTAAGATAGGAAGAAAGCAATTTAAGAAAGAACAATTTTTGGTGATCCATCTAAAATTGTCTGGAAACAATCATTCGAAAAATGACGCACACATGAGGCAACCTTCAACAATTAGTTATTATGACATTTTCCAATACAGATAAAATAATGTTCCATTTTAGGTTCTAGTTCCAAATGTTTAAACTTTAACAACGTAAGTGCTAGAATGAACCTATATTTAGAATTATTTTCTTTCAAGCAGCTTCTATTAAAAAACATTTGCTCCTATTTATAAAATGGCTGTCAGCTTTTAGGGCTGAATACTGTGAAATGGCAGCTCCGTCACTCAGAAAGACACCAGGACTCCCTGTGCAAATGAAAAGTGAAAGTAAAATTGTGATAGACACAGCAGTTAGCCTGCTGCTTCAAACAGTACTGTGGAATCTGACTGCTGGTTCCAATCCATATGTTAACCACTTAAAATGCAAATCATCATTCAGCATCGCTTACTGGTTTTTCAGAGAAGGGTCTAAAATTGTACACATGCATTATCAAATCTAATTTGACCTATGTGTCCCTCTGGTTTCTTGGAAAAGCAGAGGCAGGAGAATTTGTAAATTTCTTCAAAGGGAATAAAACAGTGTACCAGCAGCCATACACTGTGCCAGTTTTTATTTTCGAAAAGCAAGTCATGCATTTGAATTTCATGCTCAGCAAAGTGACAGTCAAAATGAGTGTCCATGGTAAACAGAGTTTGATCCTTCATTCTCTGAACTTTGGGTGAAAGATCATTGAGGATGTGGTGAAAAATCACTTGCCAATTCTTTATGAGCCTGTTTGCACTGATGATGTAGAAAGAAACCATCCTATAGATGCAGTACTGAATGCCTACTAACTGTTGGTTAGTATAAACCAATGTGTTTATACTAACCTTTTTAACTCCTTGTTCTCGCAGGCTAGAGGTGTCGTTGATGCAAATTACTGCCAGGAGGAAGTGAGGTCTTTGCAGTAAAGATAGGAAAACGGCTTGGGTCTTATCATTTTCAATACCTTACACATAAAATGCTAGAATATCTAAACATGCATTACAAAGAGCAAGAGGGTTCCTAGCAGGAGGATCAAGGAGGTGACCCACTTGCTCGGCTTTTCTAGCTTTCTGAGATGTGCCCTGTCAGTCAAGGCTTTAAATAGCAGCTTCTCACTGTTTCCAGGTGCTGGCCCTAATGACTGACAATCATGCTTCACTGCATTCTCATTGTGCATTTACTACAGTGTGCACTAAATTATAGGAGGCTCAAGCAGTTGAACGTGTGATTCAGAAACATCTTTAATTATGTTTGTAAAACTCAAGCAATGCTTGTTAACCCTTTCTGAGCACAAAAGCAGCAATCTCCAGCCTTATATATTTAATGGTTATTGTGAAGGAATAATATGACCATGGCGTTTTGCAGAATACTATAACCATTCACAGATTCTGTTAATGTCATTTCCGTGTTTTCAATATTTTCTTGTTTGTTTTTTTAAAATTGATTCATAATAGACTGTACGGCTTAATGCCCTAGTTCAAATTCAGATCAGATCCACGCTCTGCAGTCCTGCTCTCCCAGTCAGGAATGTAGGTGGACAATTAAAGAACTCACTGAAGGAGGAGGCTCCACAAATGTCCCATCCTCAATGATGGAAAAAGCCAACTCATCAGTGCAAAACAGAAGGCTGGAGCTTATGCAGCAATCTTCAGCCTGAAATGCCAAATGCATGATCCATCTTAATCCCCTCCAGTGGTCCCCAACATCACGGATGCCAATCTTCAGCCAGTTCGATTCACTTCATATGATACCAATAAATGGTTGGAGGCATTGAATACTGCAAAGGTGATGGGCCCTGACAACATTCTGGCAAAAGTACTGAAGACCTGTGTTCCAGTATTTGCTGCTCCCTTAGCCAAGCTTATCCAGTATAGCTATCAACACTGGCATCTACTCGACAATGTGGAAAGTTGCCCAGGTACGTCCTGTACATAGAATGCAGGACAAATCCACCCAGCCAGTTACAGCCCCATCAGTTTATTTTTGATCATCAGTAAAATGATGGCAGGTATCTGCTCAGTGATGCTTAGCCTGTGTTCCGCTAGGGCCACTCAGCTCCTGACCTTATTACAGCCTTGGTTCAAACATGGACAAAAGAGCTGAATTCCAGAGGTGAGGTGAGAGTGACAGCTGAATTCAACGCAGCATGGCATCAAGGAACCCCTTTAAAACTGGAATGAATGGGTGCCAGGGGACAAACTCTCTGCCGGTTGGAATCATACCTGGCATATAAGAAGATGGTCATGGTTGTTGGAGGTCAGTCATCTCAGCTCCAAACATCTCTACAAGAGTTCCTCAGAGTAGTGTCTTTCATCCAACCATCTTCAACTGATTCATCAATGACCTCCCATCGTAAGGCTTAAAGTGGGGATGTTTACTGATGATTGCCCAATGTTCGGCAGCATTTCCAACCCTTCAGATGCTGAAGCAATCCATGTTCAAATGCAACAAGATCTGGACAATGTTCAGGTTTGGGCTGAGCAACATTCAGACCACACAAATGCCAGGCAATGACGATCACCAATAAGACACAATTTAACCATCATCCCCGATATTTAATGGGTGTTAGCATCACTGAATCCCCCAACATCAATCTCCTGGGGATTACCATTGACCAGAAGCACATCTGGACTCACCACACAAAGACAGTGGCTACAAGACCAGGTCAGAGGCTATGAGCACTGCAGTGAGTAACTCAACTGCTGAATCCCTCAACTCCTGTTCACCGTCTACAAAGTACAAGTCAGGGGTGTAATGGAGTACTCCCCACTTGTCTGGATGACTGCAGCTCCAGCAATATTCAAGACATTTGACATTGTACAAACATCCTGGACAATGTACCCTGCTTGATTGGCACTGCATCCACAAACATTCATCCCCTCCACCACCTTTGCTCAAGAGAGGCAGTGTGTACTATGTACAAGACACACTGCAGAAATTCACCAAAGAACTCCCAAACCCATGAGCACTTCTATCTAAAAGGATAAAGGTAGCAGATATATGGGAACACCATCACCTGCAAGTTCCCCTCCAAGCCACTCATCATCCTGACTTGGAAATATATCGCTGTTCCTTCACTGTCACTGGGTCAAATTCCTGCAATTCCCTCCCTGATGGTATTGTGGATCAACCCCACAGCACATGGACTACAGCGGTTCAAGAAGGCAGCTCACCATCACCTTCTCAAGGACAATTAGGGACGGGCAATAAATGCTGGCCAGCCAGCGATGCCCACGCCCCTCAAATTAATTTTTTAAAAAAAGTTTGGCTTTGGCAAATTTTGCAATGGATTACAATCTTGGACGTTAAACCGAATTATGACAACTGCAAGGCATTTCTATAGCATGAGTTGAAAATGTGTTGCTGGAAAAGCGCAGCAGGTCAGGCAGCATCCAAGGAGCAGGAAATCGACGTTTCAGGCATGAGCCCTTCTTCAGGAGATCAGTCAGCTCTGATCTCCAGCATCTGCAGTCCTCACTTTCTCCTATTTCTATAGCATGGTCAGTGAATTGTAAATCAATGTAGCTTGTTTATTCCCCTTTTTAAGTTGTTTTGATTCAAGTTAAAGAGAATCAGGAGTCAAACTTTCCTTTAAGTAGGGAAAAGATTGGTTTATTCCAAGCTATTTTTTAAAAAAAATCCTTAGAAATAAGAAGTTACAGTTACTTATTAAAAGAAAAAAGCCCAGGTTTAACAAGTTGATGTGACAAAAAAAATTACAAGGAGAAAGTACCAATAAGTCTTTCTGATATACCATTGGGACTCATTGTTTGAGTTCCTTCTTGAAGTTAGATCCAGCAGATCCAGCAGCTGTAATGGGTTTTGCAGTTGAGTAGACAATACTTCCTTGCACAGATAGACTCAGTAGGTTAGATTTTGACTGAAAGAGATGCTTTTCCATTTCTCACCAATTCTGCAGTTACACTACTTGCTGATTACCTGGACTTTTTGGACAGAACTGTAGCTGTACCTTTTTTTTGAGCCAATAACTCTTTCCCTGAAGAGACCTTCCTGAGAAGTTTTTATTTTAATATGGGGTTTCATAGCTCCATGCAGCTGACATTTAAGATAGCTACTCTGTTAGTTTTTGATGAATCATTGTCCCAAAAACTGAGTGAAAGAATTTTCTGCAAGGTTTCTTCTAGCTTCTTGCTTGTTGTCTCAAAAGCCTTGAAATTTCACATCTGTAAAATTAATTACATTATCTTAAGGAATAATTGAATTCCAATTGCTCGCCTTTGTGGTTACTACTGGGGTAATACATCAGTCTGGCTGGCTGAAGTGAATAAACAAAAGTCAGGTGGCTACCATCTGGCAGGCAATGTTTTGATGCTGTGATTATTATTCAAAAGTCAACATAATATTTTAATTATTGAATATAAAATGTTATAATCATACATTTGTAACCCTGATGCTACCTGGATTGAGGAAATACAAATGATGGGATGAACAAGGAGTTGCAAAGGGTTGAATTCAGAGGTAGTGGGACCTGCGAGTATATGTACACAAATTATCAAAGGTGACGGTTGAGAAAGGGGCAATGAAATATTAATGAGATCTTGGGCTTTATATAAACAGACTTTGGGTTGGATTTTAGGCTTATGTATTGATGGTTTTGAAGGTAGGAGCCTTGTAAAATCCAGCATGTGGCCTTCTGACCACTTATCCAACACCCACCCCCTCCCCCACCTCTTTCTCGGTTACAGGGAGTTGTAGAGATTTCCAGCAGCCCACTGACTCTTGGGCATGTTGAGGTTTCATCCTGCTCCTGGCATTGCTCTATTGTGACTGGCAAAGGCCAAAGCCAAGTAAGCTGACAGTTTTAGCTGGACAGGTTAATGTTTGGTAAAGGAGGATGAGTTTGTTTTTGTGGGTTCCCTGTGCCCATTAGAGGCATCACACTTCATCCCCTCCCTCCAAGATTACAGAGCCCCCATTACCTTCCCTTCCTGCAGCTTCTCAGAACGGGTTCTCACCTGCCATTTTTCTTGCCCAGGCTTGCCAGCCTGACCCCAGCAATAGCCCCCCACTGCCCGAGTTCTGCAATAGTCTCCCCTGAGGATTCCCTGTAATGCTAGCTACAGTCTGCCAGCCATCTGATTGACTGGCAAATGTCTGAGGCAGGCCGCTGAGGGGTGGAAATCCTGTCTCCAGCCTATTAATGGCCAACTGGTCATCAAATCGCGGGGCTGCTGCTCACTGAGGTTTTAGCAAGCAGGACAGGGATCACAGCATTTCAGAAAATCCAGTCGATAGCCTACAAAATGCAGGAAGTCCGGGTAAACCTGTAGAAAATGCAGCTTTAGCCTTTGCTGGAGCTGTGTCCGGTTCTGGACATCAAACTTTAACAAAAATGTGAATCCACTAGAATTGGTTCAGAAATTATATAAGACAATGGTTTCAGAGATGAGAGACTTCCATTATGTGAAGAGAATAGAGAAACTGGAAGATTTCTGGGGCAAAATATGTATAGCCAGGCTGTACCTGTTCGTGGAAAGGTTGGGAACTGGAGAGCATTGATTTTAATTGATAAAAGCCCCAGATGTATCAGAAAGTGAAACCGTTTTACGCTGAAAATGATTGAGAGTTGTTTTCGAAAGGGAATGGGTTAATTGCTGTGGATGTGGACTGCTGCTGTTCAAGAAGGCAGCTCAACATCACCTTCTCAAGAGCAACTAGGGATGGGCAATAAAATGCTGGCCAGCTAGTGATGCCCACATCCCACAAGTGAATAATAAAAGCTAAATTTGTGAAATAAAAGGCTTTGGGAAAGAGAAGTAGTGTGACTGTAAACAAAGCCATACATTAGCAATTTGAATATAATAAGTATGAAGAAAACATACTTTGAGGAGATATTGCACATTGGCTTAAAGAAGTCTGAAAGGGTTAATGCTAATTGAGAACAGCAAACACAACTCACTATGATATAATCACAGGGCCATGGGATAAGACAAGAAGGAGATTGGAGGAGACAAGACTGGGGCTAGTGTACTTCTAGCAGTCTCTATTGTAGTATTCATGGAACCTGTGAATAGTTGCTGTGACACAATAAACTTCATATTGTTTACTCAATAAGTCTACAGGAAAACAACACACACGGACCAAATATTGAACTACAGAAGCAATCATCCTAGCATCCACAAACGAAGCTGCATCAATGAGCCAGCACACACTGCAGCACAGAAGCACTAAGCAGAGCAGAGGAAAATCACCTATAGAGTGTATTCAAAAGGAATGCGTATCCAATGAACACAGTCTGCCGATTTCGCAGCGACAAACCCAAACAAGCAGAAAAAACGCATCCAGAAATCCCAGCCACTCTCCTCTACATCAGAGACATCTCAGAAATGGCTGACAAACGACTCAGACCCCTTGGCATTATGGTAGCCACAAACCCACCAACACACTAAAACAGCAGCTAATGAACTTGAAAGACCCTATACAGACAGCAAGCAAAACTAATGTTATTTACAAAATACCATGCAAGAACTGTAATAAACACTATATTGAACAAACAGGTAGAGAACTAGGATTTATGAACATCAACTAGCCACAAAACAACATGACCCTGTCTCACTGGTATCCCTACATACAGATAAGAAAGGACACCACTTTGACTGGGACTACACATCCATCCTAGGACAAGCCAAACAGAAACGCGCATGAGAATTCCTGGAGGCAACCAGAATTCCAACCGGAACTCTATCAGCAAACACATTGAGTTAGAACCCATTTGCCATCCCCTGAGAAAAAGAACAGGAAATGACATCACCATAGCAAATGACATCACCACAGGAAATGACACCACCAACCCAAAGAAACCCAAACATATAAAAAGAAAGCACGAAACATTAGCAATGCTTTGTCTGAAGGCTCACTGAAGATGTTACCTAGTTTGGTGATGAAACGTCTGAAAATGAACCTTCCAACTCAGTGAGCAAACCTACACCCAGCCCCTCAACAAAACTATTCTTGTTAGACCAGTACGGTGGATATGGCATTTTCCCAGATGACCACTCCTAACACCTTACGATATTCTTAACCTTCAGCAGTATGAGATACTGGGATGGGTTGTTTGAGGGTTTTCTCTGTTTCTAATCCTCCTTTGTCATTGCCTTGTCCTGACAATGAATCATGGTAGGGGATTCACCAACCTAGAATTTCCAAACAAGAAGGTTTAGTGCAGTTGTTAGTATAACTTTCTTCTATTCATGCAGACTTTCTTGAACCTTGACTACTTGCTGGTTCCTTTCTCAGTGCAACGCTTAAACAAATAGAATCAATCTGCCTGTTTTAATCTTTAAACAAAGTTTGACAGTTAACTGTCAGTTATCATCAACTGGTTCACTTTCCATGTCAATGCCTCTTGCAATCAGAGTTCTCTTGCAATCAATTAGCATTCTCCTGTCATGCATTAAAAATGTTGGTGTTTCCCTTAAATTGGTATTGCCCTGATGAGTCCAACTGAAAAGCTTCAATAAAAGGTGTAGTTTATTCAGTGATACTCAAGTAAGTACTTGCTGTAATGAAATCAACTTTATATTGTTTACTTGACAAGACTCTTCTAGGTAAACATCAAAGCTGGATTTCCTAATCTATATTAGATCACTTTGGGCCAACACACAAGTAGAAAATTATCTAAAGAGAAAGCTTTTGCCAGGCCACTTACTTGGTCACATACTCATCTAATTGTTGCCTCACTACTTCTGGGAACCCCGCACTGCCCGGTTCTACCTCCTTCCCAAGATCCACAAGCCTGACCACCCTGGCCGATCCATTGTCTCAGCATGCTCCTGCCCCACTGAACTCATCTCTACCTACCTCGACACTGTCCTATCCCCCCTAGTCCAGGAAATCCCCACATACGTTCGAGACACCACTCATGCCCTCCACCTTCGCCAAGAATTCAGTTTCCCCGGTCCCCAACGCCTCATCTTCACCATGGATATCCAATCCCTCTACACCTCTATCTGACATGACCAGGGCCTCCAAGTCCTCCGTTTTTTCCTCTCCAGACGTCCCCAACAGTACCCTTCCACCGACACTCTCATTCGTTTGGCCGAACTGGTCCTCACCCTGAACAATTTCTCTTTTGAATCCTCCCACTTCCTCCAGACCAAAGGGGTAGCCATGGGCACACGTATGGGCCCCAGCTATGCCTGTCTTTTTGTTGGCTACGTAGAGCAGTTGATCTTGTAATTACACCGGCACCACTCCCCACCTCTTCCTCCGCTACATTGATGACTGCATTGGCGCCACCTCGTGCTCCCGCGAGGAGGTTGAGCAATTCATCAACTTCACCAACACATTCCATCCTGACTTTACATTTACCTGGACCATCTCTGACACCTCCATCCCCTTCCTGGACCTCTCCATCTCCATTAATGACGACCGACTTGACACTGACATTTTTTACAAACCCACCGACTCCCACAGCTACCTGGATTACACCTCTTCCCACCCTACCTCTTGCAAAAATGCCATCCCGTATTC
>NC_057721.1:62623136-62653519 GCF_004010195.1 Chiloscyllium plagiosum | reverse complement strand
GAGGGCATAAGTTTAGGGTGAGAGGGGAAAGATATAAAAGAGACTTGAGGGGCAACTTATTCACGCAGAGGGTGGTACGTGTATGGAATGAGCTGCCAGAGGAGGCTGGTACAATTACAGCATTTAAAAAGCATTTGGATGGGTATATGAATAGGAAGGGTTTGGAGGGATATGGGTCGGGTGCTGGCATGTGGGACTAGATTGGGTTGGGATATCTGGTCGGAATGGACGGGTTGGAACGAATAGTCTGCTTCCATGCTGTACATCTCTATGACTCTATGACCCTATGAACAAAGAGATACTGAATGTGTGTTAATTTTGTTTTGAGTACAATAAGAACATTTATTTTAATATGTAACTGGTACTTAATTTATTTCCTTGCTCATCTAACATCCAATAAATCCATGGCACAGAGGCTCAGTGGTTAGCATTACTGCCTCACAGTGCCAGACCTGTGGGTTTGATTCCAGCCTCAGGTGACTGTGTGGAGTTTGCACATTCACCTGTGTCTGTGTGGGTTTCCTCCAGGTGCTCCGGTTTCCTCCCACAGTCCAAAGATGTGCTAGTTAGGTGGATTGGCCATGCTAAATTGCCCCTAGTGTTCAGGGATGTGTAGGCTAGATGCATTAATCAGGGGAAATGTAGAGTAATAGGGTAGGGGATTGGGTTTGGGCTCTTTGGAGGATAAATGTGGTTTATTAGGGCCAAATGACCTGTTCCTACACTGTAGGGATTGTATGAATCTATGATTATTAGCTAGACTGGTATGTTCTTCTGAGGTGAGACCACACCTATTATAGCTGGACTGTTAATCCAGCTAATGTTCTAGAGATCTGGGTTCAAATCCCACCATGGCAGATGGTGGAATTTGAATAATATTAGCATCTGGAATTAAGAGTCAAATGGTGACCACACAACCATTGTCAATCGTCGAAAAAATCCATGTGGTCACAAATGTCCTTTAGGGAAATAATAAACTGCCATCCTTACCTTGTCTGGCCTATATGTGATTCCAGATCCACATCAATAGGGTTGACTCTTAACTGCCCTCTGGGGTGGGGATTAAATGCCAGTGACGCCTTCAACCTGTGATGAATAAAAACAATCTGTGGAGGAGGATATATTCCTGCATGTGGCTGCCCACACCAACCTTCCTATGAGGAGACTCTGTGGAGGTTTAAGGAAAGCAAGGAGCTTGGGTGAGAGGAAGGGGAAAGTGAGGACTTCAGATGCTGGAGATTAGAGTTGAGAGTGTGTTGCTGGAAAAGCACAGCAGGTCAGGCAGCATCCGAGGAGCAGGAGAATCGACATTTCGGGCATAAGCCCTTCATCAGGAATCCTGATGGAAGAGCTTATGCCTGAAACATCGATTCTCCTGCTCCTTGAATGCTGTCAGACCTGCTGTGCTTTTCCAGCAACACACTCTCAACTGAGAGGGAGGAGGTCAGGTGTCCAGTGAGGTTTCGAGCTTTCCACCATTTCTCAGGGTCGAGTCCTGTATCCCTCCTGATGTTAGCTGTGGGATGATGGGCAGGGTGCTGAAACCACAGCCCTGCTGTCATTACATTGAATGTGAGGTTTGGAAGGTCACTTCCACTCGGGAAAGGGGGAGTAAATGAGATTTAATTTCAAATGAATTGAATTTTTAGATATTGTTTGTTCATACACGGGGCATGGACAATTAGTTAGATGAGTAATTATGACCATCTTTAATGCCTTTGAGAGGTTAACGATGAACACCTTCTTCAACGGCTGCTACCTGTGTGGTGAAGGTATTCCCATGCTCCTTGGTTGTTTCAGGATTTTAACCCAATAATAATGAAAGAGTGTCTCTCAGTTGGCATGGTGGGGAAGTGCAGGTGGTGTTTTCAGCATTCACTGCACTTTTCCTCTGAGATGGTAGCGTTTGAGAATTAGAAGGCCCTTTTGAAGGAGATTTAGCGGTTGCTGCAATGCATGCTGCATGTGGTATTACACTGCTGCCATTGTGTGTGGTGGAGAGGGTGAATGTGTAAGGTGGTGGATGAAGGTGTCAGTCAAGTGGACAGCATTGTCCTGCATGTCATCAAATGGTTTGACTGTCATTGGAGCTGCTCTCGTCCAGACAAGTGAGAGTAATTTATCACATGCCTGACATGTTCCTTGTAGATGATAAGCAGGCACTGGTGAGGCTAGAGGTAAGTCACTTGCTATGAAAATTTCAGCTTCAAGTGAAATCATAATATTGATATGGCTAAAGCAATGATGTTTTTGATTAATGGGAACCACCAGTCTGTTGATCATTCAGTAATAGTAATAGGTTGTCTCTTGCAAGAGATGGTCATTGCCTGGAAATTTGTGGAACAAATGCTCCATGTTACTTTATCAGGCCAGCCTGAATGTTGTTCAGCTCTTTTTGCATATAGGCATAGAGCATTGTGTTATCTGTGAAGTCACGAATAGTACTGAACACTGTGTAACCATCATCAAATGGCCTGACCTTGAGATGGACGGAATGTCCTCGATTAAAGAGCTGAAGATTGGGCCGAGGACACTTCTGAAGTACTCCTGCTGTGATTCCATAGAGCTGAGTTGATTGAACTCCAACAAAGTCAAATTTGTGCTCAGTTTGACTCCAGTCAATGGGGTACCTCTCTCTCTGATTCCCATTGACTTCAAATGCTTAGGCCTCCATAATACCATACTGCCTTGATGTCAAGGCCAGTCACTCTCACTTCACCTCTGGAATCCAACTCCTTTATCCATGCTTGGACAAAGGCTTAATGAATTCTGGAGTCTAGTGTCTCTGGAAGAGCCCAAGCTAAGTATCAATGAGTAGGTTATTTGGGATTAATTTGTTACTTGATAACATTGTCAACAGCATCTTTCACCATGACTGATAATCGAGATTAATTTGCTGGAGTTGTAACTGGACAGGTTACATTTGTCCTGCCTTTTGGGAGAAGGGATACCTGAGAAAATATGTTGGGTAGATGTCAATGTTGTAGCTCTACTTGAATAGCTTGGCTAATGGTAGGGCTGGTCACAGAGAATGAGTCTTCAGCATTACAGCTGGGATATTGTCAGGCCCACCATCTGTATGCCATGTAGAATCCCTACACTGCAGAAAGAGTCCATTCGAGCATTGGAGTCCTCAATTTCTGTTGCCATCAGCAGGAAAAGCGGGAACTTGGACCAGGGGCCTGTTGAGAAAGGTGAAAAAGGTGAAAAAACAGTCAGTGCAGGGATCCCCTGTGATCGTTGCCCTGAAAAACAAGTATACCGTTTTGGATACTGTTGGGGGTAAATGACTTACCAGGGACATGCAGTGGGGTGCAGGTCTCTGACAATGCTTCTGCCCATGTTGCACAGAAGGGAAGGGGGGAGAGGAGGAGAGTGTTAATCATTGAGGACTCAAAAATGAGAGGGGCAGATAGAAGGTTTGTTGGGAATGAAAGAGACTCACGGTTGGTGTGTTGCCTCCCAGGTGCCAGGGTCTGTGACGTCTTGGAGTGTGTCTCTGGGGCCTTGAAGGGAGAGGGTGACCAGCCCCAAGTCATGGTCTACATAAGTACCAACGACATGGGTAGAAAGAGAGATAGGGATATAGGGCAGGATTTCAGGGAGTTAGGGTGGAAGCTGAGAACAAGAATAGTCATCTCTGGATTGTTACCTGTGCCATGTGATAATGGGAGAGACATCAGCTGAACACTTGGCTGCAGGGATGGGGTGGGAGGGAGAGTTTCAGGTTTATGATAATTGGGGCTCATTCTGGGGAAGGTTGGACCTCTACAAACAGGACGGTCTTCACTTGAACCAGAGGGGTACCAATATCCTGGGTGGGAAATTTGCAAGTGCTATTCGGGTGGGTTAAACTAACTCAGAAGGGGGATGGGAACCTGTGTTGTAGTTCCAGTACACAGGAGGATGAGAGTAGCGAGGACAGGGACAGGATTTCACAGTCACAGGAGTGTGCTGGCAGACAGCAATCTGGTTTGAAGTGTGTCTACTTCAACACCAGGAGTATCTGGAGTAAGATAGGTGAGCTTGCAGCATAGATAGGTACCTGGATCTTCGATGTTGTGCCCTTTTCTGAGACATGGATAGAGCGGGGTCCGGAATGGATGTTGCAGGTTCCAGGGTTTAGATCTTTCATTAAGATCAAGGAAGGTGGTAAAAGAGGGGGAGGTCTGGCTTTGTTAGTCAGGGACAGTATAACAGTGGTGGAAAGAACTTTTGACGAGGACTCATCTATTGAGGTGGTATGGGCTGAGGTTAGAAACAGAAAAGGAGAGGTCACACTGCTGGGAGTTTTTCATATCCTTCGCGGAGTGCCAGGGATGTGGAGGTGAGGATTGGCAAATCAATTTTGGGCAGGAGTGAAAGGAATAGGGTGGTCATTATAGGAGACTTTAACTTTCCTAATTTTGACTGGAAATGCAATAACTTGAGTACATTGGATGGATTTTTTTTGTCCAATGTGTGCAGGAGGGTTTCCTGACACAGTAAGTTGAAGGGCTGACAAGAGGGGAGGCCACATTTGATCTGGTACTTGGTAATGAACCAGGTCAGGTGTTTGATTTAGTGATAGGTGAACACTTTGGAGAGAGTGACCATAATTCAGTTATGTTTAGTTTTGCGATGAAAAGGGATAGGTACATGCCACAGGACAAGAGTTATAGATGGGGGAAGGGCAATTATAATGCAATTAGGCAAGACTTAGGAGGCATAGAGTGGGGCAGCAAAATGCAGGGATGGGAACACTTGAAATGTGGAGCTCGTTTAAGGAACAGATATTGTGTGTCTATGATAGGTATGTCCCTGTCAGGAAAGGAGGAAGTGATAAGGTAAGGGAACTGTGGTTTACTAAAGAAATTGTATCTCTTGTTAAACAGAAGAGGGAGGCTTATAAGACGTTGAGGCGAGATGGTTCAGATGAGGCGATGGAGAGTTACAGAGTAGCTAAGAAGGATTTAAAGACAGAGTTAAGAAGAGCAAGGAGGGACATGAGCAGTCATTAGCAGGTAGAGTAAAGGAGAACCCTAAAGCTTTCTATAATTTATAATTATCCAGCAAGCAACAATGATTGGAAATAGTCAACATGGATTTGTCAAATGCAGGTCGTGTCTCACAAACTTCATTGAGTTTTTTGAGAAGGTGACCAAGCATGTGGATGAAGGTCGGGCAGTTGTGCAGTGTACATGGAGTTCAGTAAAGCCTTTGATAAGGTTCCACATGGTAGGCTATTAGAGAAAATGCAGAGGCATGGGATTGAAGGTAATTTGGCAGTTTGGATTAGAAACTGGCTTACTGTAAGAAGGCAAAGAGTGGTGGTTGATAGAAAATATTTAGCCTGGAGTCCAGTTAATAGTAATGTGCCATAAGGATCTGTTTTGGGACCGTTGCTGTTTGTCATTTTTATAAATGAGTTGGACGCAGGCATAGGTGGATGGATTAGTAAGTTTGCAGATGATACTAAAGTCGGTGGAGTGGTGGACAGTCTGGAAGAATGTTGCACGTTGCAGGGAGACTTGGATAAACTGCGGAATTGGGCTGAGAGGTGGCAAATTGAGTTCAATGCAAATAAATGTGAGGTGATTCACTTTGGGAAGAATAACAGGAAGGCAGAATACTGGATCAATAGAAAGATTCTTGGCAGTGCGGATAAGAAGAGGGATCTTGGTGTCCACATACATTGATCCCTGAAAGTTGCCACCCAGGTTGATAGTGCTGTTACGAAGGCATACGGTGTGTTAGGATTTATTGGGAGAGGGATTGAGTTCAGGAGCCATGATGTCATGCTGCAACAGTACAAAACGTTATTGCGGCCTCACTTGGAATATTATGTACAGTTCTGGTCGCCCCATTATAGGGAGGATGTGGAAGCATTGGACAAGGTGTAGAGGAGATTTACCAGGATGTTACCGGGTATGCAGCGTAGGTCTTATGAGGAAAGGTTGAGGGATTTGGGTCTGTTCTCATTGGAGAGAAGAAGGTTAAGAGGAGATTTAATAGAGACATACAAGATGATCAGAGGATTAGATAGGATGAACAGTGAAAGGATGATGACACCTGCTTGCACGAAGGGGCATAGTTGCAATTTGAGGAGTGATAGATTTAAGACAGATGTCAGAGGCAGGTTCTTTACTCAGAGAGTGGTAAGGTCATGGAATGCCTTGCCTGCCAATATAGTTAACTCAACCACATTAGGGGCATTTAAACTGTCCTTGGATAAGCATATGGATGTTTGTGGAATGGTGTAGGTGATGGGCTTAGATTAGTTCACAGGTCAGCGCAACATCGAGGACCTAAGGGCCTGTTCTGCGCTGTATTGTTCTATGTTCTACATTCAGCCTGTTGAGTCTGCACTGACTCTCTGATGAGCATACCACTCAGACTTAACTCCCAGCCCGTCTCTGTAACCCCACGATTTTACCCCAAGGGTTTTACCATGTCTAATCCAACTAACCTGCACATCTTTGTCTGTGGGAAGAAACCAGAGCATCCAGTGGAATCCAATGCGCTCACAAGGAGAACATACAAACCTCACACAGTAAGCCAAAGCTAGAATCGAACCTGAGTCCCTGGAGCTGTGGGGCAGTAATGCTAACCACTCGGTCACCCTGTGCTGAGCAATTGCTGATATCACATAGCATTAATACAACAGGTTTCTGTGGTATTCAAGACCACAGAGAACAGGTTGAGGTGGATCTCCATTTGAAAGTTTGGCCAAAGATGGTTGAAAATCCTTCTGCTCACATGATGGCCTCCCCACTATCGTTCACAATGGGGATATTTGGAGACCCTTTTCCTCCTGTTAATTGTTTAGTTGTTAAACACCATTCACAGCGGGATGTAGAAGGACTGAAGAATTTTGGTTGAACCCACTGGTTGTGAGATTACTTCATCTGTCTATAATAGACTGTTTGGCACACTAGTAGTTCTGCAATACAGCTCTGCCAGGTTTACACCTCATTTTTAAGTGTGCCTGGTATTGCTCCTGGCATGCCCTCCTTCACACTTCACTGAACAGGGTTGATCCTGTCGATCAGGGATTCTCAACTGTCTTTTTGGTCATGCCCCCCCCTCCCTCCCCACAACCCCCCCCCCCCCCCCAAGAAGGTCTTCTCAGGTTCCCCTTTCAAACAGGGATACAACACGAACAGATAGACAGAAAATCATTTATTATTGAACACCAAGAAAACTTGAACATTCCAACATACTGGAAAAAAACTTTTAAAAAGACTGTATGCATTTGGTTGAGAGCTCCTAAAATTTTCATAATTGCTTCTGGACTAAACAGAGGCAGCATGGTGGCTCAGTGGTTAGTACTACTGCCTTACACTGCCAGGGACCTGGGTTTGATTCCAGCCTCTGGCGACTTTCAGCGTGGAGTTTGGACATTCTCCCTGTGTCTGTGTGGGTTTCTTCTGGGTGCTCTGATTTCCTCCCACAGTCCAAAGATATGCAGGTTAGGTGCATTAGTCTGGGATAAATATAGGGTAGGGGAAATGATCTGCGTGGGTTACTCTTTGGAGGGTTGGTGTGGACTTGTTGGGCCAAAGGGCTTGTTTCCACACTGTAGGGATTCTTCTATTCTAAAGCTATTCTCTTCTAAACATCTATCAGGCCTAATGCGATCCTTGAGCTTGGTGCTTCTCTGTAAGTTTCATGATATCAGGCTTCAAATTGGACAATGACAGTCAGAGGTCACCTCTTGTTCGATATCAATTCTGTTCCTAGATTTTGTCAAGGAAACTACTTTGCAGAATCCGCTGTCAACCAAATATATTGAGGGAAAGACAATAAAAACTATTTGGGCTTTTTCCCCACAATATTGTAAATTTATTCGGCAGATCACTGTTGACCCAAAAATATTTTTGAAACTGACTGAACTGACAATGTGCAGTTAGGTCACGCTGAAGATCAATCAGTCTCTCTTGAATTTCTGCCTCAATTTGGATGGGTTGTACTTCAAATGGATTCTATTATAAATAGAAAGAAATTATAAATAGGAGGGAAACTATTGACTCCAATAAAGGTTGTTGCTTGGGTATTTCATCAGTTCCATTACCAGGGCCCCCATAAACACTTGGGACTCCCCTTCTTATAGTTTTCAGTCTGTATCCCCCTTCAAATGTGCCAGGGCCTCTAAGGAGGCCAAATGGCTCCCATTGAGAATGGCTGTTTTAGATTCATGGCAATGGTGGAATGGGATGACAGAGTGGTCATATGGATACAGAGGTTTCAGGTTTCTGCACAACATTGTGATTTGTCACTCTCCAAACAACAAACTGTAACAGCAAGATTGACGAGAATCAGGTCAAGTGGCTTTTTCCCTTCTGTTGGTTCCTTCATCACCTACCTCAGGCCCAGACCTGCAGATATGTCCTTCAGGACTTGCCGGCTCTGACACTAATGCATTGTTGAGCAATTCTTTTTGAAGTTTCTAACTGGGATATATTCTCCACGATTGCCACTTGATCCTTCCATGTGGTGTTCAAACGTGGAGGAATACTGGTTCATTAAATGATGGAGGGAGGTAGGTGGTTATCAGCAAGAAACTTCTTAGCTCATGTTGGACTTGATACTAATTGAATTAATGGCATCTGGAATCAATGCTGTGGCCTCCCAGGACCATTCTGTTGTACTACTGTGTTGTGCTACTGTGTTGTGCTACTCTGTCCTATCAGTGGAAATGGGATGGTGATGAAGGAGTTTTGAATATTGGCTGCAATGAATGAGTTGGTGAGTATGCCTATGCCAGGCTGTTACTTGACTAGGTAAAAACAATGACTGCAGATGCTGGAAACCAGAGTCTAGATTAGTGTGGTGCTGGAAAAGCACAGCAGGTCAGGCAGCATCTGAGGAGCAGGAGCAGCCATTCCTGATGAAGGGCTTTTGCCCAAGACGTTGATTTTCCTGCTCCTCAGATGCTGCCTGACCTGCTGTGCTTTTCCAGCACCACTCTAATCTGTTACTTGACTAGTCTGTGGGACTGCTGTGACAATTTTGACACAACATGGCAAATTCTTGTGAGGAGGATCTTGTAGGATCGAATTTACTGGGTGTTCTTATATCTGATTTGCTTTGTCTTGATTATTATTGTGTGATCATCCACTTTTCTCCTTTTGGTTTTCATCCACCTTTCTGTCTTGTAAGGCCATTTCGGAGGACAATTAGGAGGTAGTACCATTGCAGTGGGTTTGGAGGCACATCTGACCATAAGTGGTAAAGGTAATAGACTTTATTCTCGAAAACCCTTGCAAACCAGATGGCTTTCACAACAATCTTGGAGCTCTATGGTTACAGTTTATGATGTTAGTCTTTTATTTCTCCAGCAGTAAATGCTGGACCATTGAGTACATTCGATGTAGAATTCAATAGATTATTGATGAACAATAAATAATCATAGGTAATTGATCAACGGCGTTGAGGTTGTACAGGATGTTGGGGAGAGCCATTCTGGAGTACTGTGGCCAGTTCTGGTCACCCTGTTACAGGAAGGATACTATTAAGCTGGAGAGGATTCGGAAGAGGTTTACCAGAACGTTGCCAGGAATGGAAGGTTTGAGTTGTAAGAAGAGGCTGGATAGGCTAGGACTTTTCTCACTGGAATGTAGGAGGTTGAGGGGTGACTTTATAGCGGTTTATAAAATAATGAGGCATATAGATTCGGTGAATGGCAGGTGTCTTTTCACTAGGGTAGGGGCACATTTTTAAGGTGAGAAGAGAAAGATTTAAAAAAGACATGAGGGGCATTTTTTTCACACAAAGAGTGGTTAATGTCACAGAATCCCTACAGCATGGAAACAAGCCATTTGGCCCAACAAGCCCACACTGAATCTCCAGAAAGCATCCCATCCAGACTTATCCCTCTACCCTATCACCTTACATTTCCCCCATGGCCAATCCACCTAGCTTACATATCTCTGGACATTATGGGCAATTTAGCATGGCCAATTCACCTTACCTGCACATCTTTGGACAGTGGGAGGAAACCGGAGCACCCGGAGGAAACCCACACAGACACGGGGAGAATGTGCAAACTCCACACAGACAGTCGCCCGAGGCTGGAATTGAACCCAGGTCCCTGGCGCTGTGAGGCAGCAGTGGTATGTGGAATGAACTTCCAGAGGAAGTGGTGGGTGTGGGAACAGGTACAATATTTAGATAAATACATGAATAGGAAATGTTTGTAGGGATAGGGTTAAGCACAGGCAGGTGAAACTAGTTTAATTTGGGATTATGGTCGGCATGGACTGTTTGAACCAAAGGGTCTGTTTTCATGCTGTATGATGATTCTATAACAAGGGAGCCAATGGTTTGGGTTGAGGGAGAGGGGATGGTAAGGGGGTCAGGAACAAGGAGGAAAATGGGGTTGAGGCTGATAGATCAACCTAGATTCCACTGAATGGCAGAGCAGGATCAAAGGGCTGAATGGCTTACTTCATCCCATAATTCTTTGTGCTGTAGTCTGGATTCATTTACTTAGCTGCACTTAATTCCCCAACAGCCACAGCAGAATTTGAATTTATTTTTCTGGTTTTATAATTCAGCCTTCTGGATTTTGAAACCACTGATGCCATTACCATGTAATGCTGCCTTATTCCAGAATGTTCTTCAAGGGATTTTCCATTTGATTTTCCATTCATCTACACAAACCATCTAAATTTTGAAGTGCATGAAAATGCAATCCTTGAAGTTTCGATTGAGATTTAATATTATGATTGGTCGCTATTCTCAAAGACATGAGGAAATTTTCTTAAATCGTAAGATATTTTCAGAATTCATTATAAAGCAAATAATTCCGTTCATCATCTTGGGCACTTTATCAAAGTTTTACTATAGAAATCAGTGAGGATTGGCTTCAGGGCATGTGGATTGCAAAAATACATTATTAAAGATCAAAAGAACAGAAAAGACTCCAAAGTATAATGGATATATGCAATTTTAGATTAGACCAACTAATGGCATAATTTGAAAACTGGAAATATTCAATAGTGCTTGAGGATAATAAATAAAAGATGAGCATAAATTATCTGAATAATTGAGCTGGTGGAATAAATTAAATTTCACTTCAGTTTCTTTTGTGCATTTGTTCCATGCACCTTCTCTGGTGTAGCAGTCAAGCCACTGTCCTAAGGCCCTGCCACTGGCATTGTGTGGTCTGGTTAAAAATGTGCAAGTAAAGACTGGCCCTTAAGTGTTTCATTTTCCTGCCCTATCAAAAGGTATTGGTGACTTCAGTGGTGGTTGGGTCAGTGGAGGACTGGCAGTGAGAATGAGGGGGGAATCTCATAGAAACATATAAAATCCTGATGGGACTGGACAGGCTAAGTTAGGAAGAATGTTCCCGATGTTAGGGAAGTCCAGAACTAGTGATCACAGCCTGAGAATAAGGGGTTAGCCATTTCGGAAGAGATGAGGAACAATTTCTACACTCGAGAGAGTTGTGGACCTGCGGATTTCTCTTTTACATGAAGCTGTTGGTGTTAGTACATTAGATATATTCAAGATGAAGCTAGACATGGTCCTTTGTGGCTAATGGGATCAAGGTGTATGGAGAGAAAGTGGGAATAGGATACTGAGATTGCATGATCAGTCATGATGGTACTGAATGGTACTGGAGTAGTGATTTTAGGTTAGAGTAGTGATTTCAGGTTTACTATCGGTGCCACGAGATAGTGAGATGAGGAACAGTCAGCGAATGCAGCTTAACACATGACTGTGAGGCTGGTGCAGGAAGGAGGGCTTCAGATACCTAGACCATTGGGATACCTTCTGGGGAAGGTGAGACCTGTACATGAAGGACGGGTTGCACCTGAACTAGAGGGGCACAAATGTCCTGGGTGGGAGATTTGCTCGTGTCATTCGGGAGGGTTTAAACTAATTTGGCAGGGGGGTGGGACTCAGAGCCACATGTCTGAGAGGGGGTCAGTTGCAGATGTGACAGTGACAGGATATATTGAATCTAAAAGGAAGGGTTCTCATGCAATGAAACAAAGGGATCGGTTAAAGTGTGCATGCTTTAATGCAAGGAGTGTCCAAAATAAGAGTGACGAACTTAGAGCATGGATCAGTACTTGGGACTATGATGTTGTGGCCATAATGGAGACGTGGGTGTCACTGGGGCAGAAATGGGTTGCTTGATGTACCAGGGTTTAGAACATTTAAAAAGAATAGGGAGGGTAGAAAAAGAGGAATGGGTGTAGCATTGCTAATCAGAGAGTGCATCACAGCTGCAGAAACGAAGGTTGCTGAGGAAGGCTTGTCTACTGTGTCAGTATGGGACGTTAGGAACAGCAAGGTAGCAGCCACCTCATTGGGGGTTTTCAACAGACCACCTAATAGCAGTAGAGAGATTGAAGATTTCATAGGTGGGCAGATTCTGGGAAAATGCAAAATTAGCAGCGTTGTTATTATGGGTGATTTCAACTTTCCCAATATCGACTGGAACCTCCTAAGTGTAGATGGTTTGGATGGAGCCAATTTTGTCAGATGTGTTCAGGAGCGTTTCCTTACTCAGGATGTAGACAGGCCGACGAGGGGAGAGGCCATTTTGGACTTGGTGCTCGGCAACAAGCCAGGGCAGGTGTCAGATCTTGCGGTGGAAGTGCACTTTGGTGACAGTGATCACAACTGCCTCACATTTAGCATAGCCTTGGAAAGTGAAAGGAGCAATTACCGAGGGAAGATATTCAGTTGGAGTAAAGGAAATTATGACGCTATCAGACAGGAGTTGGGAAGTATAGACTGGGAGCAATTGTTCCACAGAAAGGGCAAAGCAGACATGTGGAGACTATTTAAGGAGCAGTTGTTGCGAGTGATGCACAAATTTGTTCCTCTGAGGCAGGTAAGAAGAGGTAAGATTAAGGAACCTTGGATGATGAGAACAGAGGAACTTCTCGTCAAAAGGAAGAAGGCAGCTTATGCAAAGTGGAGGAAGCAAGGATCTAGCCCAGCTTTAGAGGATTACAGGCTTGCTACAAAGGAGCTCAGAATTGGACTGAGGAGAGCCAGGAGGGGGCTCGAGAAAGGCTTGGCAAGAAGGATTAGGGAGAACCCAAAGGCGTTTTACTCATAGGTGAGGAATAAGAGAATGATCAGGGAGAAGGTAGGGCCAATCAGAGATAGTGGAAGGCACTTGTGCATGGAGTCTGAGCAGATAGGGGAAGCCCTAAATGAGCTTTTGCTTTGGTTTTCATCAAGGAAAGGGAACTTGTTGTAAATGAAAACTTAGAGGAGCTGGGATACATTCTTGACCAGATCAAGATTGACGACGTTGATGTGTTAGAAATTTTGGAAAACATTAAGATTGATAAGTCCCCAAGGCCAGACCAGATTTATCCTAGACTGCTCGAGGAAGCGAGAAAGGAGGTTGCTAAGCCGCTGGCGAGGATATTTGCCTCCTCACTTTCCACGGGAGTCGTACCGGAGGATTGGATGGAGGCGAATATTGTTCCTCTTTTCAAGAAAGGTAATAGGGAAATCGTTGGCAATTACAGACAAGTCAGTCTTACATCTGTGGTCAGCAAAGTTTTGGAAAGAATTTTGAGGGGTAAGATTTATGACTACTTGGCAAACCATTGTGTGATTAAAGGCAATCAGCATGGCTTTGTGAGGGGCAGGTCATGCCTCACAAATCTTATTGAGTTCTTTGAGGAGGTGTCAAGACAGGTCAACGATGATCGAGCAGTGGATGTGGTGCATATGGACTTCAGCAAGGCATTTGATAGGGTTCCCCATGGTAGGCTCATTCATAAAGTCAGGAAGTATGGGATACAGGGAGATTTGGCTATCTGGATTCAGATTTGGCTGGCTGACAGAAAGCAGAGAGTGGTTGTAGATGGAAGTATTCTGCCTGGAGGACAGTGTTGAGTGAGGTGCCTCAGGGCTTTGTATTTGGGCCTCTGCTCTTTGTAGTTTTTATAAATGACTTGGATGAGGAGGTTGAGGGGTGGGTTAGTAAATTTGCAGATGACACAAAGGTTGGAGGTGTCGTCGATAGTATAGAGGGCTACTGCAGGCTGCACCGCAACATAGACAGAATGCAGAGCTGGGGTGAGAAATGGCAGATGGAGTTCAACCTGGTTAAATGCGAAGTGATGCATTTTGGAAGATCGAACTCAAATGCTGAATATAGGATTAAAGATAGGATTCTTGGCAGTGTAGAGGAACAGATGGATCTGGGTGTGCAAGTATATAGATCCCTCAAAGTTGCCACTCAAGTGGATAGGGTTGTTAAGCATATGGTGTTTTGGCTTTCATCAACAGGGGGCATAGAGTTTAAGAGCCGTGAAGTTTTGCTGCAGCTCTCCAAGTCCCTGGTGAGGCCACACTTGGAATATTGTGTCCAGTTCTTGTCGCCCTACTATAGGAAAGATGTGGGGGCTTTGGAGAGGGTGCAAAGAAGGTTTACCAGGATGCTGCCTGGACTGCAAGGCTTGCCTTATGAAGAAAGGTTGAATAGGGTTGGACTTTTCTCTCTGGAGAGAAGGAGGAAGAGAGGAGACTGATAGAGGTGTACAAAATAATGAGAGGAATAGATAGAGTCAATAGCCAGAGACTTTTCTCCAAGGCAGGATTGACTGGTACGAGAAGTCATAGTTTGAAGATATTAGGAGGAAGGTATAAAGGAGACGCCTGAGGTAGGTTTTTACACAGAGAGTTGTGAATGCTTGGAATGTGTTGCCAGCTGTGGTGGTGGAACCAGAGTCATTGGGGACATTTAAGCGACTGCAGGACATGCACATGGATAGCAGTGAGTTGAGGGGTGCGTAGGTTGTTACTATATTTTACATTAGGATTAAATCTCAGCAAAACAGCGTGGGCCAAAGGACTTGTTCTGTGCTGTACTTTTCTATGTTCTATGAATGGTGGTGCAGGTTCAAAAGGCCTATTCCTGCACCTATTTTCTATGTTTCTGTGTTTCTCCGTTGATGGTGATGAGCTGTCTCAGGATCGATGGATTCTTTTCAATCTATATCTTTTCTTTCCCCTTATTCTTAAATTATTCAAAATGGCACCATTTCATGGTGACAAATGAAAGCTTTTCACTGTGTTTTATTGCATTCTTATGTAAAATACATGTGACAATAAAATCAAAATTAAATCAATTCTCCAGCTCCATGGTTGAGATTTTAATCTTAAGGAGGAGACTCGATTGAAATATATTAGATCCTCGGAGGCCTTGACAGAGAAGATGTGGAGAGGATGCTTCCTCTTGTGGGAGAATCAATAATCAGGGGTTATTCTGCAAAAATTAGGGGTTGCCCATTTGAAACAGAGGTGGGGGGAAATTTGGATGTTTGGAATTCTCTTTCTGAAAGAGTGGTGGAACAAGATGTTGAATATTTATAATGTACAGGAAGATAGATTTTGTTGAATAAGGAAATGAAGGGTTATTAAGGTAGGTAGCTCCTGATATAGGTGAGAGCACACACTGCAGGAAGGATAGATCAACTGAACAATGTACCTTGGTGCAGACCACCATTTGAGTGTGGGGAGAAAACAGAAATATATTGGCAATAGGGTAACATTGTTCGGGGCATAGATATATGAAGCAAAGACAGATAGTCCAGAGGCAGTGTTGCCTGCCTGATTTAGGAATCTTTTCTGGGCTGGACTGGAACTTGAAGTTGGAAAGGAGAAAACCAGTTTCCATGGTCCATGTTGGCAACAATGTCACAGGTAGGATGAGGAAAGATATTCTGCTGAGGGATTACAATCAACCAGGGGCAAAATTAAAAAGCAGAGCCGTAAAAATAATAATCTTGGATCACTACCTGAGCCACATGCATGTTGGCATAGGATAATAAGACTGCGTAAGTACATGTATTGCTCAAGGAGCGCTGTGGGAGAAATGGGTTCCAATCATGGGGCATTGGCGCCTGTTATGGGGAAAGAGAGGCTGTTGCATTGGGATGGGCTTCATTTGAGCAGCGCTATGACCAGTGTCCTGGCAAATCATATAACTGGCTTTCCAGAAATGGCTTTAAACTAATTGGCAGGGAGAAAGGTTCAGTTTAAAAAAAAACAAAAAGAAACAAAATATCAGAAGTACAGGGTAGTGAAGAAGTGAATCATAATTAAAATGTGATGGGAAGGAGTGGAAAATATATGGAGAAGAGTTCAGCAGAATTGAACAGAATAAGCAATAAGGGTAAAAACGCAAAGCTTGATATCTGAATGCAGCAACATCAGTAACACGATAAATGAGTTAATGTGCAAATAGAAATAAATGATCATGTCTTGATAGTTCTTGTAGAGATTTGGTTTCAGATTAACAGAACTGAGAACTGAGACTTCCCAACAAATCCGCAAAAATGAAAAGGAGCTGGAGTAACTTTGTTTAATAAAGGAAGGTATCTGTGTGGTGATGAGTAGTCACATTGGTGATCATGATGTGGCATTAGTCTGGGTTGAAGTAAAGAATAGCATGGGGAAGAAGTTGTCTAAAGGCCCTGGAAGAGTTACCTCACTGTGGAGCAAGGTATAAACCAAGAAATGATGGAGATGGGTAAAAAGGACACTACAGTTATCATGGGTTATTTTAATCTGCGTATTAATTGGACAAATCAGATTGGTAAGGGTAACATGGAAGATAAATTTGCAGAGTGAATCAGGGATCATTTCATGGAACAGTTAATTTTGGAACCTACCTCAAAAAGGCTTCTCTACTGGTGTTTAATAAGGTAAGATTAATAAAAGATCTCATAGATAAAGGGGTAGAAATCACAACACGTCAGAATTTCAAATTCAGTTTGAGGGAGTTTGGGTCTCATGCAAGTTAACTTCAATAGAGGCAAATTGCAGAGGTAAGAAGAGAGAGCTATCTAAAGTGAACAGGGAAATTAGTCTAAGACAAGCTCAAGATAGATAGATAAACAAAGGTAGACATTGGAGTGGCTATTTTGTAACACCCCAGTATTATGTCATGCCATGTTCTGCTAAGTTGGGAGGATGTTGTTTCTTTCATGAAAATGTTTGTTCATTTCCTGTTTTCAGCAGTATCTGCAACCACACAGGAGCAACGTACCCACTTACAGCAGAGGAGAATTTGATGTTGACCCTGAGGAGAGTGCACACTGTGAAGCCAAGCTTATTAGTGAGAAGAAGGAAACAGAAGCAGAGCAGCCAGAAAATGTTAACTTAAGCTCAACTCTTAGCTGCTAATTACAAGAACTAGATCCATTCAGAGCCTTAATGAATAAAACAATTCTGCTCCCTGAGTTCTGACAATTCATCAGGGCCATTGATACGAACAGTCAAAAATGGGTGTAGGCAATGACCAACTGTACCCACCAGTCCCATATTTCCTGCTCAGCAACTCCTACATCCTCCAAACTCAAAGTTATATGCTTTCATAGGAGGGGTTAGCACAAGCAATACTCATAAGGGAGAGACAACATCAGGAAAATTCTGCTCTAACTCTCTCAGGCAATTGAGATCAGACCAGGAGATTATGGACCATATGCACATCGATGGTTAAATATGATAAATATAATTTAATATAATCATTGTTCCAACAAAGTCCAACACCTTTTAAAAAACATTTTCAGAGTCAGTGCAAATTGCATACTGTAAGTTCTTTACTGTCTGGGAAAACATCTGTCATCTCGTCTGTTCCTATTTATGCAGGTAAAACACATGTTCACTGGTCCTCCCAGTCTATCAAAGTGAAATAATCTATCAACTGTGGAGAATACTAAGAATTAAGGTTTTACTGACTTGATGAGATATAAAATAATATGCCATCTACTTAGTCTTTCCTCATAAGACCTTGTGTTGAAAGCAGTTGAAAGAGCGTTCACTAAGCTGATACTTGGTATGAAGGGACTGTCTTATGGAGAGCGGTTGAGTAGGTTGGGCCTGTGTTCATTGGAATATAGAAGGAAATGAGAGGTGACCTGACTGAAACATATAAAATTCTTAGGGGATTTGACAGGGTAGTATGTGGAAAGGTTGTCTCCCTTTTCGTGAGAATGCATATCTAATAACATGATGACTGATGAGTAGCTGAGGAATGCACTAAAGCTTGGGGCAGCTGCTGCCAAGGTGCAGTGGGGAAAGACCCCCATCTGAAGTCTTTCTGCTGAGGTTAAATAGGAGTCCGTTCAGTTATCGGACACCGCAGTACCTCAAATGCAAGTACATTTCATCTTGTACAAGTAAGAGATGCCTTTGGTTTGTTCACTGGACAGAGGCAAACTCCAGTGTTTGGTTGCTCCTTGATATGCTATTGTATTGAACCGATCTGCGTAATGGCTATGTATGTATATAAAGATATTTTCATCAATAAAATATATTTTTGAAATAAGACGATGTAACATTGGCATTAACAGTCACATTCCGTCAAAGCTCTGAAAAGAATGGATGGAATCACCTGTACAGGAGAACCGTGATACAGAGATCAATCAGCCTTCTGTATAATGGCATGTAAATATGAGAGTTTGTTGGAACTCTTCAGAGTTAGACAATAGTTACTCTAAGGTAAGGCAGAGACATAGATACAGCACACAGAGAGTGAAAAAAAGATCAAACAAATTAGATATACAATCCAATCTGTTTTACAGATCTCTTCCAGCTGGTCTCCAAAGTCCACATTGCTCTATAGCACATTGACTCAGCTTTATAATTCTATTTGTGTAACTAAGCATCCCCACTACTACATTACTTTGAACAGGGGAGCTCTGCATTATTTACATTAGAAGCTTCATTCCCATTATCACCCATTGTTGATATCTGTGCAAATCAGCAAGGAGTCTTCAAACACAAGGCTGTCAAACCTTAGTTTTGCCGTTAGTGAGCTTTACTCCCACAATGCACTGGGAAACCTGTCCAACACGCTTCTCTGATTATCTCATTTCCGAGCTTCAGAGTGATTGCGTTCTGCGCTGTCAAAGATCCTTTAGAAACAGCAGCACAGATTGGGGAAACCTGGTGCATACGCACAAGTTATGCTTGGCATCACAACAAAGCCTAACTGCAATCATCCGGGACATCTCAATAATTACCATCAGATTAATTCAGAAATTGAGCATTGCACTTATAATCCTTGTTTATTTATCACAGAAGCGAATACTATTGTATGTTTTTTTCCACAATCTTGTGTTCTATTTATTAATAATCATGAGCTACAACAGAAAATGTGGGATGGAGAATATTTTACAGAAAATGTATAATATTTGTTGCATAAAATTAATACTAATGAGGACTTGGTTGATGATCACTCTGACACTGTTTCAATCCTATGATTCTCCCTGTTGGCAGATAACAATGAATGCTGTCCAATTCATCATATTCCCCTCTGCTCCCCTGTCCACCTTCCGCAGGGACCGTTCTCTCCAGGGCAACCTAGTCCACTCTTCCTTCACTCCTAACAGCCCCCCACAGCCCCATGGCAACTTCTCCTGCTACTGCCGAAGGTCTAACACTTACCCATTTACCTCCTCCCTCCCCAGTATCCAAGGGCCCAAACATACCTTCCAGGAGAAACAGCACTTTACCTGCACTTCTCTCAACCTAGCCTACTTCATTCACGGCTCACAATGTGGTCTCCTCTACATTGGGGAAACGAAGCATAGACAGGGTGACCATTTTGCAGAACATCTACGTCCTGCCCCTGAGCTTCCAGTTGCCTGCCACTTTAACACACCAATCTGTTCCCTGGTCAACATCTCTGTCAAAGGCTTGCTGAAGTGTACCAGCAAAGCTCAGTGCAAGCTGAAGAACAACACCTGATTTTCCACTTGGGAACTCTGCAGCCCTCCGGACTCTGTACTGAGTTCAATAATTTTAGGGCCGAAACTCCCCCGTGTCCGAGCCTCCTACCACACAGACTAGGTCTTGTTATCACATAGTCTGCTGTTACTCACTACCATTAACAGTCTCCATCAACAGCTATTCACCCTCCCAGCCAGGTTGTTACTGACTCCTTTGTCTGTCCAACTGTTCTTCTCTCTCTTTGGGCTTTATCCCTACCTATCATTTACTCCTTACCCCCTATCCCACCTTATCTTCTGCATATAAACTGATCCTTTCCTAGCTTCCATCAGTTCTGAGGAAGGGTCACCAGACCCGAAGCGTTAACTCTGATTTCTCTTCACAGATGTTGCTGGACCTGTTGAGCTTTTCCAGCAATTTCTGTTTTTGTTTCATTTTGGACTGTGGTTGATCATAAATTGATACTATCCAATTTCTCCCTCCATCATATTGATTTCTTCATGCCTTTGCAAAAGGAATAATTGAGCTGAGTGGTGATCGAAAAAATGTTAACCCAATAGATAGTGCATCTCTGTATCCTAGTTCTGGATCAGCAGTGAGACCATCCGACTCTTTACAATGACATAGAACTTGAGTATTGTTAAAAAAGACATATTTTGTCAAAGCTATCTAGCTCACATTCATCAATACAGTTCAAAAGAAATCCTAATGTAAAGAGAAAGCAACATTTTCATGCTCTATGCGAAGAAACTGCTGTGAAGAATGTGCCAGTGAGATAGTGAGTGACAATTAACTGCCAAACCCATCTAGATTTAAAGTCGAAAAGTATGGCGATGGAAAAGCACAGCAGGTCAGGCAGCATCTGAGGAGCAGGAGAATCGATGTTTCGGGCATAAGCCCTTTATCAGGAATGTTGGTTGGGGGGGGCTTGTAGGGGATGAGAGATAAATAGGAGGGTGGGTGAGGAACTGGAGGGAAGCTAGCTGGGAAAGTGATGGGTGGATGCAAGTGGCGGGTAATTGTGATAGGTCGATGGGGAGGGTGGAGTGGATAGGTGGGAAGGAAGACAGACAGTTGGACATATCAAAAGGGAGGGGTGCCAAGTTAGATGGTTGGATCTGGGATTTGATGGGGGGGACGGGAGATAAGAAAACTGGTGAAGCTGTTAGTGATGCCGTGTGGTTGGAAGGTCTCAAGGTGGAAGATGAGGCATTCCTCCTTCAGGCATTGGGTGGCTTGGATTTGCCGGTGGAAGAGGCCCAGGACTTGCATGTGCTTGGTGGAGTGGGGAGGGTGGGGATGGGGGTTTGAAGTGGTTGGCCACCCAAGGCAGTGGGGCTTTTGGTGCATGTGCCCCAGAGATGTTCCCTGAAACGCTTCATTTTGTCTCCCCAATTTAGCGGAGACCACATTGAGAGCAACTGACACAATAGCTGAGATGGGTGGATGTGCAGGAACAAGCTGCACCCAACCAGTCCATTCTTGCAAAATTCAACATTATCCTACAGTTGATGTGAGTCTGTTATCTAGATTTAAACAAGGCCAGTTGACTCTGATTGGGAATTGCTGTGAGAAATAAACAAGAGAAAGGCTACCACACGTTTTATTGAATTGCAACAAATGCAATGTATGGACATGTTCTTTCTGTCCATGAAGAACAGGGCTCCTGTATGTTAATTCAGGCAATTTCCAGCTGCGCAGCTGAGCCACACTATAAACCCGACTGACAATTTTACATTGGTTGTCAGAGTAATATTTAGTCCCCTCAGGATTATTTAGCAAATATTGTCTAAATCGTTAAAAATCACACAACACCAGGTCCAACAGGTTTAATTGGAAGCACAGTAGCTTTCGGAGCATTGCTCCTTCATCGGGTGATAGTGATCAGACTACTACCTGATGAAGGAGCGTCGCTCCGAAAGCTAGTGTGCTTCCAGTTAAACCTGTTGGACTATAACCTGGTGTTGTGTGATTTTTAACTTTGTACACCCCAGTCCAACACCGGCAGCTCCAAATCATTGTCTAAAGCATATTCACATCTAATGTAGGACAATGTTGGATTTTGCAAGAATGGAATGGTTGGGCATAGTCAGTAGCTTGCTTGTTACAAACGTCAGAAAGGATATGCTATTTGATATGATCCTTCAGTCTTTGGGATGTATGGTTTCACATCTGGCAGCATGCCAGAACTGAAATTGGCAGCTGACAGTCAACTGTCCATTATCACCGATCTGGTATGTTTCCCATGAGAAGTCTCTACCAGTTGAAGTTCACTTGCCAAGCAATCAGTACTCTCATCTCATATTCCAAAGAGTTACATTTCCTTGATATTATTGATTCTTGTGAAATGTCCTGATGAGTGTAAGACAGAAAGTTTCCAAAAAGAAAGTTTTTTTTAACAATACTCAGGTTCTGTGCTTCAAAATGGCTATTAACAGCAAACCTCTTGATCAGTTCTCTACCTGAAGACAGGCCTGACCCACAATTCCATAACAATTAGAGTGAGGAAGTCTCAAATTCACCCTAACTGGAATGGGGTTTGAACACTGTGCTGTTTACGTTGATCTGATGCACAGCAGCCAATTAGACCAACCGGTCCAAAAGGAAGCTGAGTTAGAATCCCCACAATATGGAAGCAGACCATTCAGTCTGCACTGACCCTCCAAACAACATCCCACACACATCCATATAACAAAGCATTCCCATGGCCAATCCACCTAACCTGCACATCTTTGGACTGTGGGAGGAAACCTATGTAAACACAAGGAGAACATGCAAACTCCACGCAGACATTTGCTTGAGGGTGGTATTGAACCTAGATCCCTGGTGCTGGGAGGCAGCAGTACAAACCACTGAGCCACTGTACTGCCTAGGGTTGCTGTAGCAAAATGCACATTGTAGTTTGAAGCTATAGATAATAATGGTAGAATCTCCAATTCAGTCCATCACATGGCATTGGCTTTTGTGGAAAGGATTTACAAGCTGATCCTCGGCCTGTTTGGCTGCATTGTGAACCCATCGTCCCTAACATCAAGTCCTGGAGTAACATAGATCTGGTAAAATTTTAATGATCCACACAATAAGGTCTGAGTTTTGCTTAGGGAACTTTGTGGCTTCGGGTATTTTGGTAAATGTAACAGGACAAAGGGAGCTCAAATAAAAACAAAATACTGCAGCTGTTTGAGGTTTGAAATAAAAGCAGCAATGAGTGGAGAAAGTCAGCAGGTCCAGAAAGGCTGAGTCCAATTTGGGTTCAGTTTCAAAGAAAAGTAATTCTCTTCTCTCCAATTCTGTCTCCACAGATGCTGCCACAGATGCTGAGCTTCTCAAGCACTTTTGGTTTTCATTAAGACAAAGAGATCTTCTGAAATTCTGGGTGGTACAATTGTCCTCCAATAACTCTGCTGGAGATCTGATCTGTTCATCAGGCCTCTCCATGTTACATTGAGGTGGATTGGGCATCAGCTTCTCGATTGGTCTGGATTGCTTAGAATACACAAGATCAATCAATAAGTACCATTTTATGGGAAATTTGAAAAGTACATTTTTTTAAAGGGACTTCTGTCAGCATTTTCATTTGTGGGATATGATAAACCCTGACATGGGAATGAAAATTGGCAATTAACAGTGGGGAGTCATCCAGTTGGATAGTGTGTCAATTCCCTTTCTGATTGGTATAAATTGACCAATAGTGTGAGTGTGCAAATATGGGGTATTGAGGAGGTGAGAGGTCCCACAATGAAACCTATTGGAATATATCCGACCACAGAATTAGTAACCCAGACTTGGGGGGGGGGGCACGAGGAAGTTTAAATATGCCCAAAATTTCCATGAAAATATAAGTAAAGAAGTAAAAGTACAAGAGTTGGTGCTGGAAAAGCTCAGCCAGTCAGGCAGCATCCGAGGAGCAGGAAAGTTGATGTTTCAGGCATAAGCTCTTCATCAGGAATAAAAGGGTGGGTCTAGGGAGCTGAGAAATAAATGGGAGAGG
This sequence comes from Chiloscyllium plagiosum, assembly GCF_004010195.1. Classification (NCBI taxonomy): domain Eukaryota; kingdom Metazoa; phylum Chordata; class Chondrichthyes; order Orectolobiformes; family Hemiscylliidae; genus Chiloscyllium; species Chiloscyllium plagiosum. The sequence goes on along the minus strand of NC_057721.1, from coordinate 62,629,821 downwards.
GGTGGGCTTGGGGGGAAGGTAGCTGGGAATGCGACAGTTGGTGAAAGTCGGGGTGAAGGTGATAGGTCAGAGTGGAGGGTGGAGCAGATAGGTGGGAAAGAAGGTGGACAGGTCCAACCAGTTAAGGGGGTAGTGCCAAGTTAGAAGGTTGGATCTGGGATAGGTGCAAAGAACAAAGAATGAAGAAAGTTTACAGCCCAGGAATAGGCCCTTTGGTCCTTCAAGCTGGAGCCGATCCAAATCTACTGTCTAAACCTATCGCCCAATTCCTAAGCATCTGTATCCCTCTGCTCCCCACCTACTCATGCATCTGTCCAGATGCACCTTAAATGAATCTACCGTACCTGCCTCTACTACCCTTGCTAGCAACGCGTTCCAGTCACCTACCACCCTCTGTGTGAAGTACTTGCAGCTCGTATCCCCCTTAAACTTTTCATCTCTCAGCTTGAACGAGTGACCCCTCATTATCGAATCCCTTACCCTGGGGAAAAAGCTTATTTCTATCTACCCTGTCTATACCCTTCATGATGTTGTGGACCTCAATCAGGTCCCCGCCTCAAAACTCTTTTTTTCTAATGAAAACAATCCTAACCTACTCAACCCCTCTTCATAGCTAGCACCTTCCATATCAAGCAAAATCCTTGTAAACTTTCTCTGCACCCTCTCCAAAGCATCCACATCCTTTTGGTAATGAGGTGACCAGAAGTGTACACAGTATTCTAAAAGGGGCCGAACCAAAATTTTGTACAATTTTAATATGACCTGCCAGCTCAATATGCTGTCCAATGAAGGCAAGCATACCATATGCCTTCTTGACCACTCTATCCACCTGTGCAGCAACCTTCAGGGTACAATGGACCTGCACTCCCAGATCTCTCTGCTCAACAACTTTTGCCAAGGCTCTTCCCTTTACAGTATAATTCGCTCTAGAATTAGACTTCCCAAAATGCATTCACCTCACATTTGCCTGGATTGAACTCCATCTGCTACTTCTCCACCCAACTCTCCAGTCCATCTATATTCTCCTATATTCTTTGACAGTCCCCTATGCTTTCTGCTACTCCACCAATCTTCATGTCATCTGCAAACTTGCTGATCATACCAACAGTGCCCTTTTCCAGATCATTTATGTATATCACAAACAACAGTGGCCCCAGCACTGATCCCTGTGGAACACCACTAGTCACCTTTCTCCATTTCGAGAAACTCCCTTCAACTACTACTCTCTGTCTCCTGTTGCTCAACCAGTTCTTTATCCATCTAGCTAGAATACCTGGCATACCATGTGACTTCACTTTCTCCATTAGTCTACCATGGTAACCTTATCAAACGCCTCACTAAAGTCCATGTATATGACATCTACAGCCCTTCCTTCATCTATCAACTTGGTCACTTCCTCAAGGAACTCTGTTAGGTTGGTAAGGCACGATCTCCCCCACACAAAACTAGGTTGCATCTCACTGATAAGCGTATTATTTTCCAAATATAAATAGATTTTATCCCTCAGTACCTTCTCCAGCAACTTTCCCACCACTGACATCAGGTTCATTGGTCTGTAGTGACCCGGAATATCCCTACTACCCTTCTTATACAGGGGGACAACATTAACAAATCTCCAGTCCTCCGGTACTTCACCTATGTTTAAGTATGTTACAAAGATGTCTGTCAGGGCTTCAGCTATTTCTTCTCTCGCCTCCCTCAGCTACCTGGGATAGAATTAGTGGGCAGCACAGTGGCACAGTGGTTAGCACTGCTGCCTCACAGCGCCAGAGAGCGGGTTCAATTCCCGCCTTAGGCGAGTGACTGTGTGGAGTTTGCACATTATCCCCGTGTCTGTGTGGGTTTCCTCCAGGTGCTCTGGTTTCCTCCCACAGTCCAAAAATGTGCAGGTTAGGTGAATTGGCTATGCTAAATTGCCCCTAGTGTTAGGTGTAGGGGAATGGGTCTGGGTGGGTTGCGCTTTTGCGGGTCGGTGTGGATTTGTTGGGCCGAAGGGCCTGTTTCCACACTGTAAGTAATCTAATCCCATCCGGTCCTGGGGATTTGTCCACCTTAATATCCTTCAGCCTACCCAACACATCTTCCCTTCTTATGTCAACGTGATCCAAAACAAACAAACTTCCGTCTCTAATCTCAACATTCATCATGTCCCTCACCTCAGTGAACACTGATGCAAAGTAATCATTGAGATTCTCACCCATTTTCTCAGGTTTGATTCATAAACTTCTTTCCTTATCCTTTAATGGACCAACCCTTTCTCTAGTTATCCTCTTGCTGCTTATATATGAATATAAAGCCTTGGGATTCTCCTTAATTCTGCTCGCTAAATTATTTCATGACCCCTTTTAGCCGGCTTGATTCATTTAAGATTGGTCCTACTCTCCTGATATTCCTCCAAGGCCCGTTCTGTTCTTAGCTGCCTGGACCTTAAGTACACTTCCCTTTTCCTCTTGGCTAGTCGCACAAGTTCTCCTGTCATCCACGTTCACGAATCTTGCCTTTCCTATCCCTTCTTTTCAAAGGGACATGCCTATCCTGCACTATCTTCAACCTATCTTTGAAAGCCTCCCACATATCAAATGTGGACTTCCCTTCAAATAGCTGCCCCCAATCCACATTTCCCAGCTCCAACCAAATTTTGATATAATTGGCCTTGGCCCAGTTTAGTATTCTTCCCTTAGGACCACTCTCATCTTTGTCTACGAGTATTTTAAAACTTACAGAATTGTGGTCACTATTTGCAAAGAAATCCCCCACCGCAACTTCTACCACCTGGCCTGGCTCAATACCAGGTCCAAAACAGCCCCTTCCCTCATCGGACTATTGACATGCTGCTCTAGAAAACCTTCCTGGATGCTCCTTACAAATTTTGCCCTATCCAAACCTCTGATACTAAGTGTATCCCAGTCAATGCTGGGAAAATTAAAATCTCCCATCACCACCCCATGTAACCTCTACATCTTTCCATAATCTGTTTACCTATTTGTTTTTCTACCTCACGCTCACTATTGGGAGACCTGTAGTCAGCCCCAACAATGTAACTGCACCCTCCTTATTTCTCAGCTCTACCCATAATGTCTCACTGCTCAAGCCCTCCATAGTGTCCCCTTCAGCACAACCACAATATCATCCTTGACCAGTAATGCAACTCCTCCCCACCTTTTACTTCCCTCCCTGTCCAGTCTGAAGCATTTATATCCTGGAACATTTAGTTGCCAATCAAGCCCTTCCTTCAACCAAGTCTCTGTGATCGCAATAATGCCATACTCCCAGGCACCAATCCAAGCCCTAAGTTCATCTGCCTAACTCACAATACTCATTGCATTGAAGTATATGCACTTCAGGCTGCCAGTTCCTTTGCTTTCATCTGCTTTCATCAAGTGTGGGGAGGGGAAATGAGGAAACTGGTGAAATCCACATTGATCCTGTGGTTGGAGGGTCCCATGGTGGAAGATGAGGCGTTCTTCCTCTAGGCGTACTGAAGCACTGAGGTCAGGAATCCCCTCCATTCACTCTTCTACCTCATCTTGCTCTTTTGAGACAAGCTTTAAATTCCACCTCTTTGACCACACTTTTGGTCAACTAGCCACCACACATGTTATATTCCATGTAATAATGTTTCTGCAAAGTTCCTTGGGATGTTTCATTCCATGAATAAATTATTGTTGCCTGTGGGGAAAGTTGAGATCAAATGGTTTTGGTGTTGTCTGTACACATTTTCTCAAACTGTGTAGCCACTAGCTTTTATCTTTGTTTCCTTCATGTTCTCTTCAAAGCACAGGAACAATGAAAACTCCAGAGTGAAATGCAAGGCCTAGAGCAATCTTCTGGTCAGCATCAGGTGCATCTAATGTAAACTCCCTCCCCACTTTAGACTGGAGCTTTCTGGGGCCAGCTCCAGGAAGGATACAGGGCCAAAGATACTCAGTGGGCAGTCGGAAGGGGGCAGTGAGTGATAGAGAGCGTAATCCTCACTTGGAAGATGGTGGATCTTTGGAATTCTGTACCCCAGAGAACTGTGATGATGTAGTCATCAAGTTTATCCAAGATGGAGATGATTAAATTCCTAGCTACTAATTACAAACAGGAATATGGAGTAGTGCACAAAAATGGCATTGAGTTAGATTATCAGCCAGGACTTAGATCAGCAGAACAGGGTCAACGGGCTACTTTTACTCCAAACATTTTAACTGCCCCTCCCACTCCGCCAAGGACATCCTTGGCCTCCTCCACCACCAAATGGCAGCCACCCTACGCCTAGAGGAAGAACGCCTCATCTTCCACCATGGGACCCTCCAACCACAGGATCAATGTGGATTTCACCAGTTTCCTCATTTCCCCTCCCCACACTTGATGAAAGCAGATGAAAGCAAAGGAACTGGCAGCCTGAAGTGCATATACTTCAATGCAATGAGTATTGTGAGGTATTGCCACTAAAGATGGAGCAATTGCAACTTAGTCTGCCGTAGAGCAATTGGACTGAAGGAGTTTACAGAGATTTTGAGCCTGAGACATTTGAAGTGTTTGGAAACAACAATGAGCATTTTAAAATCATTTCAAAACATTTCTTAAAAAGGGAACCAAAATAGGTCAGTGAGCAAATTGAGTGAAAATAACCTGGTGTGAGCCAAGGCTTAAGCCACTGACCAAGTGATGATCTCAGGTTTACAGAGGATAGAGTCAGCGGGGACAGACAGGAGTGAGTTGGAATTGTCACACTAAGAAGTAAGGAAGGAAAGAAAGAGGGTTTCAGCAGTAGATGAGCCGAGACAGGACAAAGTCAGACAATGTTACAGAGGTAAGAATAGGCAGTCATAGAGATGGCGTGCATGTGAGGTCAGAAGCTGATCCAAGATAAAACATGATGTTTTGATTCTCTTCAAGAAGATTGCTGTTCCCCAGCCCCGACCCAGCTGTTGGAAGCTGCCTTTTAGACTCTTCCCATGACAGCACTGGCTTGTTGGGTGGACTGTAAGGATAGCAACAATTCTTAAACACTTATGCATCCAATTGCTTCTGGGCATCTTTTTGTAACTTTATTGGCCAGTCAGCATTATGTGGTTGCATCAGTCCTATTTAGATAAGTTTCTGAGTTCATTTTGTTTTAAGACATGAACCCATTAAAATGATCTCTAGTTGTATTTATGTGGTGGGGATGTGATCTACCCGTAGCCATCCTGTGCTCAGGACCGTCATGACCTCTGTCATTGGCTGGTAAGTTGTGAATGGAAAGCTTTTGTTTTTGCTTGGCATCAAGGCCATAACTTGCTGCTTCAGTATAGCCAAGTTTCAAATGTTGAAACTGCACATTACCGATCACTTCCTCCCTCTCCATTAGACTTTCACTGGGGCAACCCATCAAAATGGTGGGAGTCATATTCTTGTTGCTACCAGCAAGTAATATGATGGACTGATTCCAGAATTCATGAAGTACTTAATGTCAGAATCATATGACAACTAGAAATCTCACTGCACCTGAAATAACTCCACAGAAGCCAGTATCCTGTCATCAAGTCACTCTTTATTTAGATGTAGAGAGTCCTTGACACTGATCCAGCTCCCTCAGAGCCAGCTGTCAGAGTGAATTAATGTCTGACACTCCTGTTCTTCCCTGTCAACCAGGGCTGCCTGGGTTGGACCAGGTTAACAGCCCCAATCAAGGAACTCATATTCTAAGATATCCACTTGGCTGACCTCGTTCCAATCACTACAGCATGTCAGTACCAGAACTCACCTGGGACCATAATGTGGCAACATGTTAGAGGATGTTAGCTGTTTCTTCACTTCCCTGAAAGCTATGTCTTGGCTACGCAGCCTTTTCCAAGGCTGACCCTGTTTTAGAAGTTGATGCAAAGGTACCAGGATGGAGGCCAGGTTATGTATAAACTTTCTGTAATAATTCACCAGCCTAAGGCAACACCTAAACTCCGGTACAGACTTGGGAGCTGGGCACCTTTGATCACCTTCACTTTATCCTCCAACAGGGTACAAATGCTACAGGAAGGATAGTAAGGGAGGCAAGAGAGGAGGGGTAGTGGCATTTTTGATAAGGGATAGCATTACAGCTGTGCTGAGGGAGAATATTCCTGGAAATACATCCAGGGAAGTTATTTGGGTGGAACTGAGAAATAAGAAAGGGATGATCACCTTATTGGGATTGTATTATAGACTCGCTAATAGTCAGAGGGAAATTGAGAAACAAACTTTTAAGGAGATCTCAGCTATCTATAAGAATAATAGGGTGGTTATGGTCGGGGATTTTAAGTTAAAATATAGACTGGGACTGCCATAGTGTTAAAGATATAGATGGAGAGGAATTTCTTAAGTGTGTACAAGACAATTTTCTGATTCAGTATGTGGATGAACCTACTAGAGAAGGTGCAAAACTTGACCTACTCTTGGGAAATAAGGCAGGGCAGGTGACTGAGATGTCAGTGGGGGAGCACTTTGGAGCCAGCGACCATAATTCTTTTAGATTTAAAATAATTATGGAAAAGGATAGACCAGATCTTAAAGTTGAAGTTCTAAATTGGAGAAAGGCCAGTTTTGATGGTATTAGGCAAGAACTTTCGAAAGCTGATTGGGGGCAGATATTCGCAGATAAACGGGCCGGGTGGAAAATGGGAAGTTTTCAGAAATGAGATCACGAGAATCCAGAGAAAGTATATTCCTGTTAGGGTGAAAG
>NC_057721.1:62574954-62621463 GCF_004010195.1 Chiloscyllium plagiosum | reverse complement strand
AGTGAAGAAGGCATTTGGTATGCTTTCCTTTATTGGTCAGAGTATTGAGTACAGGAGTTGGGAGGTCATGTTGCGGCTGTACAGGACATTGGTTAGGCCACTTTTGGAATATTGCGTGCAATTCTGGTCTCCTTCCCATTGGAAAGTTGTTGTGAAACTTGAAAGGGTTCAGAAAAGATTTACAAGGATGTTGTCAGGGTTGGAGGATTTGAGCTATAGGGAGAGGCAGAACAGGCTGGGCCTGTTTTCTCTGGAGCGTGGGAGGCTGAGAGGTGACCTTATAGAGGTTTACAAAATCATTAGGGGCATGGCTAGGATAAATAGGCAAAGTCTTTTCCCTGGGGTCGGGGAGTCCAGAACCAGAAGGCATAGGATTAGGGTGAGAGGGGAAAGATATAAAAGAGATCAAAAGGGCAACTTTTTCACACAGAGGGTGGTACGTGTATGGAATGAGCTGCCAGAGGAAGTGGTGGAGGCTGGTACAATTGCAACAGTTAAGAGGCATTTGGATGGGTATATGAATAGGAAGGCTTTGGAGGGATATGGGCCAGGTGCTGGCAGGTGGGACTAGATTGGGTTGGGATATCTGGATGGCATGGATTGGTTGGACCGAAGGGTCTGTTTCCATGCTGTACATCTCTGTGACTCTGTGAGGTGTAACCCAGTCTTGTTGTCTTTGTAGCACATGTAAGTTGCTTGGAATACCAGGAACACACAGTCTAACGCATACGTCAGCCTGGGAGAAACATCTAAGGACTAGTTCAAGTTTTCTAAATATTCCTTATTGGTCTTCCCTGTTATTCGCAAGTCATCTAGATAAATAGCAACCTGGGGAAGACCTTGTGAAATGTTCTCCATCATCCAGTGAAAAATTGCAAAGGTTGATGATACCCCAAATGGCAGTCTTGTATATTGTTGCAAACCCTTACGGGTATTAATTGTAGTATGCTTCTGCAAATCCTCATCTAACTGCAATTGCAAGTACATGTTGTTCATGTCCAGGTTCATGTAGGACAGCACCATCCCTCTCCCGCCAACATATAAATCCTCCATGTGAGGGTTTAGGGATTTACTTCATTGTAAAAAGCAATTTACCATATGTTTAAAATCCCCACAAATGGCAAAGCGACCCATTGATCTTCACAATCATTATGACCAATGCTGCCCATTCCATCAACTGGACTGGTTTAATGATTCCATTTGCCATAGCCAAGTCCCTATTCTGGAGTAGAGTGGTGCTGGAAAAGCACAGCAGTCAGGCAGCATCTGAGGAGCAGTAAAATCGACGTTTTGGGCAAAAACCCTTCATTCCTGTGAAGGGATGCTACCTGAACTGCTGTGCTTTTCCAGCACCACTCTACTCCAGAATCTGGTTTCCAGCATCTGCAGTCATTGTTTTTACCTTTTACGTAGCCAAGTCCCTAGACTTCCCTGAAAAATGTCCGGGTATTTAATTAGGACTTTATTCAGGCAGCCATTTTCGAATTGAAAAATGTTGAGTCAATCTCGGTGAATCTTTCTCAACCAATTTCATCCCATCAAGTTTGGGACATCTACTTCGATCAGTGGGAACTGCACCAGCTGCTTCTCATAAGAGACCGGAACCAAAATTGTTCCCCGGTACACGTTGTCAGTCTAGCTGAGGTCTTGCTCAAGGTTAAGGGTTGGAATCCAGAGTCAATTTTGTTAAGGACTAGCCCTGCGATCACTGAAATGGTCGCGCCAGTATCAACCTTCATTGGAACTCAGTGACCATTTAACGAGATGTTTATTTATTTACTTTGATTGGTTCTGATTCTGAGCAATTTAACTGTTTCAAACCAGCTGCAGGTGATCTTTCCAGGATATGCAATCTTCTGGATACTGGCTTATGAGTTCAGTCAGCTTATTTAAGTCTATTGGGACTCTTTTGTTATCTTGAGTCCATACAATGACAGCAACTACATGCCTTGCTGGCCCAGATCCTGAAGAAAATGTTAACTGTGTGGCTGAGGCTTGGCTTTGCTTTGGGGTTTTGCTGTGGGCTGACCTGGAGTCCTTCTGTTCAGGACATGTCCTGAGTGAGGCTCTGCAATTGTCTTCACTCAAGTGCTATCCCTCAGACTCAGTCTGCCTGGCGAGAGTGTCCACTCCCATCAGAATACCCCACACCTCATATGCTCCACTTGCTGTTTTTCTCTTATTGCCACTGAAATAACTCCACAGAGGCTGGTATCCCATCACCAAGTCACCCTTTATTTACAGGTGGAGAATCCTTGAGAACTGATCCAGCTCCCCCAGACCCAACTCTCTGAGTGAAACGAACCTCTGGCACTCCTCTTTATATCTGTCAGCCCGGGCTCCCTGCTTGGAACAGGTTAATAGCCCCAATCAGAAAACTCATATTCAGAGAGGTCCACCTGGCTGACCTCATTATAATCACTGCATCACTAGTTGTCTAGTCGTGGAACAGAATAATAAATTTCAGATCCATACTCTAAAGAAAAAACAGACTCTACCCAGTTGGGAATATTCTCCGAGTTCAAAGCCCTTTCCAATCCTGAGCACGATATTAAGGATGACATTCCAATGCAGAACAGATACGATGTAGCACTGTTCAAGGTATCACCTTTCAGCTGAGATGCTAAACTAAGGAGCTATCCACCTGTTTGGGTAGATTTAAATTCTCAATCTCAATGAATATTAGAGAGACAATATCCCTGGTGTCCTGTCTCTCCTTCACCAACAGCACAAGAATAGATGATCTGGTCATGATCACACTGTGTTATGTGAGAGATTGCTATGCACACATTGGTTGAAGCGACAACACTTCAACAACATTGCTTGTAAATCACTTTGAAACATTGACAGTCATGAAAACTGTTATACATACCTCAATTTCCTGGTACTATTTAATGAATTAAGGCAGTGAAAAGGCTTAATGTGTTGGAAAATTCAAACTAAATTCTTAAATTTTTGTTGCCAATGTACTGTTTTGGTTCTGTTTTCCACCCTGTTCGGCTCCCTGTTGAGAAGGTAACTTGAACTTCCTCCTAGATTTCTGAACTATCATGCTTGAACCAGTAATTGGGAAGTGTTCTGTATCTGTTTCGGGGTTACTCAACCTTCCAACTTCCCCATCTCATTAAAACTGCTTTCAACTGGAAACCTGATTCCAGGTGTTCATTTGTTGGCATGACATCAGACCATTTGTCCTCAAAGCAACTTATTCATCAAACAATATGTCATAGATCATTGTTTCCCAGTGTTTTTAAAAAATAAATCAGCAAGCAATATGCACACACACTGGCTGTGTGCAGTCACATAGTTTTATTACTTGAATCTCGTATACGTGCCAATTAAATCACAACCCAGCTATTATCTGAATAAATCCTGACTTGCTATTACAACACAATCACAGTGACACATCACTTAAAATATTGGCAGTTTGTAAGTGCTTCCTGCTTGATGGTGCTATGTTAATTTCTTCTGCGATAGTGTTCCTTTGCAGTTATCATCTAAGGCTGTCAGTCTATTAAAACAATAATCATGATTAATGTCTCCATTATAAACTATAATTACAGCTGATCTACATAATAATTATGTATTTGCTTGGTACTATTCATGCATGAATCTTATCCATGTTTGCTTAGTATTAATGCTATTATTAGATGGGAAAGCTATTAAGCTGAGTTGTTTACTGAGGTTAAAAAAGTCAAAGCCGTTTGAGTCTTAGGGAGGAATTTTAAATTCTGGTTGGAGGAGGGACTGAAGGTATGAGGACTTGAAAATCAACAATGGAGAGTGCTGTCTAGTTTGTCAACATATTACTGCTCTGGGCCACTTTCATCGAAGGATGCAAAGTAAGGCGAACCTGATGATGATGGTTTCGTAACCTGTAAGCAACAGGTAGCCTATTAGACTAACTAAATTGTAAATTTAAATGGTAAATGGCACATTAATTGGTAGAGGTCACACATCTATAGCAGCTCAGTGTATACATGGTGTAAACACATTTCTTCAAATTCCTCCCTTTGATTAAAAAATGCAATGTTGCATGCATTAACATTTTCAGTTTCAAGTTACACAATATACATGATCAATAAAAAACATTCTTGTTCATAAACAAAACTCTTACTGCATGTGAACAAGAACAGTTTGCTGTTTCTATTCCAGTCCACTTTCACATGCTCCTGCACATGCATTGTACATATTACCTTTAAAGTGTGTTGTTGCTTGTTGTTCATTTACTACCAGCCTGTTCCTGGGGTGATGTTTGCTCACTGCAAAATGTAATTCCTGTGGCTAATCCTAACCCTACCACCATTGAAACTTGTTGTTGATCATTGCCCTCAGTGGGGAACAGCTGGCCTTATGGATGTACTGTATTTCATGTAACTGGTGATGTCACATCATCCTCAATAAGGAGCAGATTTTGTGGTGTATGTAGTCTGTGACTGCAATCCTATAGCTGCATGTTCATGCTCACTGTGGCCAATTGGGTTTATAACTGCCCTACACACAGACCAGGTTGGCATGTGAGCTTTCTCTTGTTGATGGCATTAAATGTTTGCACTCTGACCGGTTCCAATGCTCAGCTGACAGTTTTAGATTAGATTCCCTCCAGTATGGAAACAGGCCCTTCAGCCCAACAAATCCACACCTACCCTCTGAAGAGTAACCCGCCCAGATCCATTCCCCTATCCTGTATTTACCCCTGACTTATGCACCTAAAACTATGGACAATTTAGCATGGCCAATTCACCGTAACCTGCACATCTTTGGATTGTGGGAGGAAACCAGAGCACCCAGAGGAAACCCACGCAGACACAGGGAGAACGTGCAAGCTCCACACAGTCTCCTGAGGAATCAAATCTGGGTCCCTGGTGCTGTGAGGCAGCAGTGCTAATCACTGAGCCACCGTGCCACAATTTACCAAAGTGAAATTTGGCTTTCCATTATTGCATTTTGATTCTGTCACTCATTCCTGATATTCCTTCCTGCCTCAGTCTTTTTTTAGTTATTGGAAGAGTACAATGCTTAATCTTAGCATGATGTTTATCTTTTGGATTTAATGTCTATGCTATGTCAATGACTTCCAAAGTATGCCAAACGGTTGCTTATCACTGAACTTGGAAGATTTTATATTCTGTATTAATATTGTCATCTTTCTTCTTCTTGCTTCATTCTTATTTTGCCATCCTATTTTTTTTCTTCTGTAATGATCACCATTTCTGCTTCCAAATGCTTGCAAACAGCTTCCAGCTTTTCAAAGAAAGATTTTTGTTGCTTGCTTTCTTGTCTTTCTACCCTTTGTTCAGGACCTTCCAAACAGTGAGATCATTGACCGTCATGTCTTTGAGGCTGAATTTGATGATATCTGGATCTGTCCTTGCCAGACATTGAGTTGATCTCACACTATCATCTGCTTCAAAATAATATTTGCCAGGAAGGCATCCATTACTTGTAAAAAATATTCTTATAATCTTTTAGGCAGTCAGAGGTAGTCATCTGCAAAATACTGCAAATCACTTCCAGCAGATGGGTTACCAGTCCAAACTTTAGACTTCAGCTGAGATGATGGACTTTACTTAATTCTTCCATTCGGATGTCCAGATCTTCATTTTTCCAATATACTGGGGTCTTGGCTTTGTTTTTCCTCATAGGATGGCTATCATTCCATCATATAGCCTCAACTTTACCTTATGGTGCTTTCTTTTTGATTCTCTATCTTGAGCCACTTTGCCAACGTCTGCAAAGATTGTGATATTGTGCAAAGTGCTGGTGTTAATCTGACACCACAAATTGACTTGATGCTCTCCATCTGTAGTCATAGTCCTTACAGTAACAAACCAGTTATCACCCTTAGACCTTGCAGTAGGGTTAAAATCATTCATGATGAAGGGCTTTTGCCCGAAACGTCGATTTCGCTGCTCGTTGGATGCTGCCTGAATTGCTGTGCTCTTCCAGCACCACTGATCCAGAATCACCCTTAGATCTGTTAATCCCACCCTGTTGTACGATGTAGAGTGATTGATCAGATAGATTGTCTGAAATTTCTGCAGCAGCCATCTTGGTAGGTATGCTTTTTCCCTTTCCACCAAAGTACTTACATGCAAACTGGTTCGTCTTTTTGCAGTCGGATCGTGGCTTTCCACAAGCTGGATATGCCTCTTGCTTTTTGCATGGTATTCCACACAATATTTATATCTTGTACTCTAGATCTTGCTGTTGGTCCTTCTGCAAATCCTTCTTCCTTTTCTGCATTATGTTGTCATTTTTAGGCCTGGACTACCTCTCAGCATAATGTCAAGTCTCAAATAGTCATTAATATTCTCTATGATTGGCAACCTCAGATATTTTACTCAGAGTCTGCTAGGGATTTACAGAGACTTGCATTTCATTGCTCAAGTCATTAATATTCAGCACCAATGGCAAAGTGACAGAGGGGAAAAGGGACTTTGACCTTGCTCCAGGTGCCTCTTCCAGACAAGGAGTCATGGTGGTACAATAGGCAACCAACTGAAGGAGGAACTATATACAGCTCCGAGAGAAATCCACCTACTGGACGCTCCAGGGATGGCTAGATCTTCTATCTCCACCCTGTCTGCCCCCTCAGCCTTATAGGAGCCTGCCTCAAAGCAAGACACATTCAGCATACTTCTAGCCTTCCACCCCCAGTTGTGAATCCAGAGCCATCATAGAAGAAAAAGAAAAAGAGACGTTTTGAGGGCACATAGGTGGCACAAGTGAAGCTTCATTTTAAATATGTTCTCACATACGTGAATATATGTTCACTTTTCATCATCTGCTGTGTGAGTGAATCTCATTGTTGTTGCAACTGTAAGAATGGAGGCACAGAGGCCAGCAATTCTTACTGGCACTTAGGGTTTTATGATCTAAACTGCAAGGTGAGCAGCTCTTGCACCAATTGCAGGATGTTGACCCTTGGAAGGTGTTTGTTACTTTGGCAACTCAGGTCAAACTTTCCAGGCTACAATGCATTGCTTGCTATTTTTGTGGATGCCTGTCTTCCTCACCCAACACAACTTGACATCTTCTGCTATGTCTATCCAACCCAGTCCCCACTCACTCAACATTGAAGGGAAAGCTCCAATGCACCTTTATTAGCTGCTTCTACTATGCTTCCTTCTTGCCTGTTCCTACAATTCCTGCCACTGGAGGCTAGGTGGCTAGGATTATAATGTCCAGGGTAAGGCAGCAGAGAAATATTTGTCGAGTGAACATAATTTGTTTTCCATTTTTAAAAATTAAAACCACAGGAATTAGAACAATGCTTGGATATGGACTGTGCCTGTCATTTAGCTGCTAAACTGATGCTTGGTTTTTCATTGTGACAGGAGGATGGTGTGTACTCAGGACCAGCTGAAAAGAGGTGTGTTTAAAACAAGGTATTGTTCTTTTTTATAGAAGGACAATAATATTTCTCTACCTGCCATTTAAATGCATTAATCACCAGAAAAAGAACAGATTAATCACAGTAGTTTACTGACAGTTGTATATTTCTAGTTCCCCTTTTAAAATCTTGTTGAAAATAATAGCTTATTCATGATTATTTTCAGGTTGGAGGATACAATTGAACTTGATATGTTAAATCAATTTTATTCAAAAGTTTGCGAAAACGTGAGAACAATCTTTAAGGTAGAAAAATGGTGTAAGATGCCTAATGGAAGTGAACTCAGCCAGAGAGAGGCACGGAGATAGAGATATTGGAAGGTAAGATTAAAAGCATAGTTATAGCTGGGATTTAAGAATGACCTCATGGAGACAGTGGGAAATAGAGTTTTGGGAGGAAATTCTGAATCTTAGGCCCTTGACTGAGAGCAAGGCTCCCGATAAGAATTGAGGAAACATTAGTAGTACCCAGCGTTATAAGAAAGTCAACACTGCAGAGCACAAATAGACAGTCAATCTTAAAAGGTCGAGATTCAAATATATGTTCACACAGCCAGATTGAAACATGTTGGCTACTAGCTCGGAAAACTTGTGTGAAAACCGATAGGGACTGCTGGAGACAGAGCCCAGTAGTCGGAGATGACAGGGATTGGTGGGCGGGATTCAAAGTGCTGCATGAAAGGAGAGATTGTGTGGGGAAGAGAGGGAAAGGAAAGAGAAAGGTTGTGGCATGAAAGAGACCATGGAATGAGGAGATTGTAGGGCAAAGCTTGAGAATGAGTGAATTTCGCAGATAACCTCTACAAACTATTCCAGAGCCACAATAATGTAATCAGGCTAGAGTCCCCTCCATCTACATTTGAGTAAAGGAGAAAACTTGGAATGCTAAGGTATTTGCAGATTATTGTGTTCATGGTTATATATTTTTCTTCAGTTCTGAATATGTACATTTTGCACCTGATTGATGATCTGCTGCATTCCGGAATATATTTGAAGTCCTGTAAATGAACCATGGTAAGACCACAATCTCCAGAAATGATTGTGACAGAAAGATGACAAGCATCATTGAAAGAAAATTCATTCATGGAATGTGGGTATCATTGGCTGGCCAGCATTTATTACTCATTTCTCGTTTCCCTTGAGAAGATGGTGTAAACAGACTTACAATGCTCTTAAGGATAGAGTTCCAGGATTGTGACCTAAAAGCATTGAAGGAGTGTTTTTTTTCCCAAGTCAGGATGGTGAGTGACTCGGAGGGGAATTTCCAAGGGCTGGTGTTCCCATGAATCAGCTGGACATAACTTTCGAGATGGCAGTGGTTCTGGGTTTGGATGCTGTTGTCTGAGGAGCGTTGGTGAATTTCTGTAGTGCACCTTGGAGATGGTACACACTGCTGCTACTGAGTGTCAGTGGTGGAGAGGGTGAATGCTGCTGGATGCAGCGCCAATCAAGTCAGTTGCTTTGTCCTGATAGTGTCAAGTATCTTAGGTGTAGTTGGAGCTGCATATATCCAGGCAAGTGGGGACTATTCCATCAAACTCCTCATTTGTGCCTTGTAGTTGATGGACAGGCTTTGGGGAGTAAGGAGGTTAGTTATTTACTGCAGGATTTCTAGATTCTGGCCTGCTCTTGTATCCACTGTATTTATATGGTAACTCCAATTGAGTTTCTGGACACTGGTAACCCCTTCGGATGTTGTTAGTGGGGGATTCAGTGATGGTAACTCCATTGAATGTCAAGGTGAGGTGGTTAGAATGTCTCTTATTGGAGATGGACATGTCCTGGCATTTTTGTGGTTTAATGTTATTTGTCACTTGTCAGCCCAAACCTGAATATTGTCCAGATGTTGTTGTGTTCGAAAATGGACTGCTTCAGTATCTGAGGAGTAGTGAATGGTGCTGACGATTGTACAATCATCAGCAAGGATCCCCATTTCTTACCTTATAATGGAGGAAAGGTCATTCATGAAGTGGCTGAAGATGGTTGGGCCCAGGATGCTACCTGAGGAACTCCTGCAGACATGTCCCGGAGCTGAGATGACTGACCTCCAACAACCACAGCCAGTTTCCTATGTGCCAGGTATGAAGAGCTTGCCGTCTTATTTCCCATTGATTCCAGTTTTTCTAGAGCTTGATGATGCCACACTTGGTCAAATGCAACCACAATGTCAAGAGGTCTGGCACATCTCTGGAGAGAGAAACAGAGCTAACATTTTGAGTTCAATATGTTTTTGTTTCAGGGAACTGATAGATTTGGAGATGTGGTTTGATGAAGGCTTTTTGCCTGCTTCATTCTTTATTGTTGCAACAATATTTATGGGAAAATGGAAAGAGATCAGGAGATACTAGCAGCTGTAGACTGACTGCTGAACTTGTCTAGACATCACATCGCATGATTCAACTGAGAGTTCTGAAGTTTGCAGCCAAAGCAGCTCGGCAGGTATCAGTGGATCAGAGAACAGGAGGGGCTCCCAACTGACTTTTTTTTCTCTCTAAACCACTACAACTGGTCTCATGAACCACAACTAAATCAGCTAAATCAGTACACAGTATGAATCAGTCTTGGGATCCTCTGCCTTACAGTGCCTTTTTTCTTGTTTATTTTAAAGGTGTTAATTAATACAGCATTTTTTTTTGTGGGAATAATATTGTTAAGTCCATCATTTTGGATAGGGTATGGGGACCTTGGGTAAGGGCAGTCAGACCTAAAGTCTAATATAATGTTCAAATTCTGCATTTGTTCTGTACCATTTAGTTTTGTTCTCACAATCTAACTTAATTTTCCTTGTTTTGTCTTAAACATTTCCATGAGATTTTGAAAACAGGCCTATTATATCTATATTAATCTTCTTTGCTCCATTGAAGCAAGGATACTTTCCATGTAATGTAACCTGAGAATTGCTTGTGATAAAATTAGAATGAACTAAGAGTCACCTTGAACTGATTGTGGTAAAAATAAGGACTGCAGATGCTGGAAACCAGAGTCTAGATTAGAGTGGTGCTGGAAAAGCACAGCAGGTCGGGCAGCATCCGAGGAGCAGGTGTACCTAGTTACTGTATGCCAAATGTAGCTCACTGTGTTCTTTACAACAACATAACTGATTTCAACTTACATCAAATATTATAAAAATATATATATCAGAGTCTTGTCAACAGTTTCATGTTAACTGGATACCTTCAGTAAAATAACTATGTTACTTTCAGTCCCACTTTTGCGAAAAAAAACCTCTTCACAAAGTGTGTATGCATCATATTTCTTTTTGCAATTTATATTACTGTATTTAAATCCATCTGTTAACCCCTTAGACCAAATATTTGATTGGTCCAGATCTTAATCTGCCAGTTATAGTTTTGTCAGCTACTATTTGCTTGTTTGCTTTAGGGTTTGTTTCATCTGCAAAAATGTTTTATTTTAGTGCAGAAGTTAATTGATCATTTCATGTTGATTTAAAGCGCTTCAGTAGTTGAGTTCCCACCAACACTGGTGACCAATGCATTCTGATCATTGTTGCAGAATAGTTACTTTTATATAAGACCTATATAGTAGAAAACTTTCCACCCTTGGGTGGGGGAGAAGGGAAATGGAGAGATGAAGAGGCAAATATGAACA
This sequence comes from Chiloscyllium plagiosum, assembly GCF_004010195.1. Taxonomy (NCBI): domain Eukaryota; kingdom Metazoa; phylum Chordata; class Chondrichthyes; order Orectolobiformes; family Hemiscylliidae; genus Chiloscyllium; species Chiloscyllium plagiosum. The sequence continues at coordinate 62,610,459 of NC_057721.1, read as the reverse complement.
AAATGGACACATGATAAGAATTAGAAAACAAAAGATTCATTTTGAGAAGATGTTTAAAGGGGGCAGAGTAAAATAAGACACCTGGTTCTTTTGAAGTGTATTGCTGTGAATTATTAGGCACAGGAACAGCTGGATTAAAAGCTAGGTTGTGGCCTGTGCAGCATTTGTCACTGGACTTTGCAGGATGTTTTGTACACACTGTTACCTGTACATTCAGGTAATAGTGATCTTTGTCTGAAATCATGTGAGATCCCAAACACTGGCCTTAGCAAGAGAGGAAAAGCTTAGCCTGTCGTCTAACCCACAACTTCCTGTTCCTTCACTGTCACTTCCTCTTCCCACTTACACACAGTGCTTCACTTTGTACTCACTTTTTGCTTGTGTTTACAATAATCTGTGGAGTGACACAAGGTGCCAGCAGCATCTGGAGAAAGGAAAATCGGGCTATCAGGTGTCCTTTTGTCAACAATTCACCATAACGCTCTTCCATATCTGTTTGAACCTTGAAGGAGGGTTGTTCACCAGAGTTTGAACAGCACCTGATTCTCTCACGGATTACTTGAGACTCTGTTCCTAGTTTCACTGGCTTTACTCAAGCATATATAGGGGAGAAAGCAGTTCAATCAGACTGAGACACTGATCTCTTTGACTTAATTACAAACAAAAGGTTTATACTTCCTTCCTATTGTAACTGATATCATAGATCACAGACCCCCCATTACCACCAGGTCTGTTTTGGCAGCAGTCCAATTGCAACCCTGCATGTTCAAGTACTGTTCAAGCACCAGATGAATGATCACTGGCCAATCTCATTGCAGGTTCACTTGATTGAGATTAACTCTATAACCTCACCTATGTCATGTATAGCTTAGGAATGTACTGATATCATTGTTTTTAACTGCCTTGTGGTACTGAGTCTTTTGGAGATCAGCTGAACTCTACCCCATTAAACAGATAAACCTAACTCCCTGATGAGAGTGTAGTGCTGGAAAAGCACATGGTCAGGCAGCATCTGAGGAGCAGGAGAACCGACATTTCGTGCATAACCCCTCATCAGGAAGTCGATTCTCCTGCTCCTTGGATGCTGTCTGACCTGCTGTGCTTTTCCAGCATTACACTCTCGACTCTGACCTCCAGCATCTGCAGTCCTCAGTTTCTCCTAGCCTCCCTGTTGAACTTGTTCTCACATTGTCAATATAATGTGTTGCTAAGGGATACCGCATCAAGCACGTCTAGCTGTCTGCTCTTTCATGGGATATAATGGACATTCTTTATCCCAGTCCTAGTCAGTTCCAATCTTCTTCTTCTGTGTCAAGATGGTGCTTCATGTGCTCATCCGAGCTGGGGATATCTCATTACTTTTGTTTCAAACTTCTATTCTTCCATTAACTTTACACGACCAATCTCTGGATCTTTGTTTCTGTGATTTCCATCTAGAGATAAAGACTTTAATGAAGTCATTGCCCTGAAATATTAACATGTCCTTTCCTCTCTCCACAGGTGCTGCCAAGTCTCCTGAGTGTTCCCAGTATTTTCTGTTTCTTTTTCTCTCAGACTTCACACATCTACTATTTTTTGCTTAAATTGGCTGCAGAACTGTGAGAGGTGCTGGTAGTTGGAGCTGCCTGTGAAAACCGTTCTGATGGTGTGTGACAATCACTCAGTGGTTAATGAGGGAAAGAATCATACGGACAGCATTATTCTCATCTTAAGCAGGAGGAGAGCTTTGAAACATGCTCTTATCTGTTATATCTAATGGTCCCAGACGTGGTAGTTGTGCTGCTTTAAGTCATTTTATTGGATTGAAGTTATGTGTTATATCTTTGTGACCTACAGTTATATGATGCCTTGTTTTGCAAAAAATATATCAACAGTATTTCAAAAATTCTTTCACGAAATGTGGGTTCTGCTGGTTAGGTTAGCGTTTATTGTCTATCCCTGATTTCCCTTAAGAAGGTGATGGTGTTATGGACCAGACCAAACCTCCTCTAAGTATATTAAGAATGTCGCCGAGACCTTGCCTGTTTCTTATTTTAAAGGTAAGTGTGAGGGTTGTGTTCCAGATGCAATTCAATTTGTCAAACTATACCACATTAAGCAAAACACAATTTATTCATACACTATCATTAAAATACAGCAAAATGAGAAATATCAATTAAAAAATTTGCTTAGCTGTAACTCTCGTGGAAAACTTAAGAGAGTAATCAGTTAGTTAGCTATTAAACAGTAACTGTTCCAATATAGTAACATCCCACAATCATATCCTTGGCAAAAGACAAATTCAGAAAACAGATTATCTCACATGCAACTCCAGCAGCCCAGGGGAAAAAAAACATCAAGAGAACTCTGAAAGAGTTTGGCAGGGAGAAATGTACTGCAGCAACAGAGTCAGCACCAACTGCTACTACTGAAAAACTAAAAATAACTAAAAACCTCATTCTGTGAGAGCTTGACCACACCCATTCAGGCTGCTTGTATTGTTCCAACTTTAAAAAAAGGCCTCACATGCTGTTTATTTCATTGGTTTTCCAAATAGACAGCTCTACATTTGAAGTCTTAAATTCTTTCTTAAAAAAACCTGGACAAATCAACCTCTCAAAGTCATAGTATCATTGCATGGTGAGTTACCTTTTTAAGCTACAGCATCCCAAGTGGTGTGAGGACACCCACAGTGCTGTTGGGAAGAGGGTTCTGAGATCTTGATCCAGTGATAATGAAGAAATGGCGGTATGGTACTATTCAAAGTCAGGATGGTGTGTGGCTTAGATTGGAACTAGCAGATGGTGTTCCTATATGCATGCTGCCTTTGTCCTTCTCTTGGTAGACATTCTGAATTTGGAAGCTGCTGTCTAAGATGTTGCTGTAATGCATCGTGTGTATTGTACACACCATTGCCATTGAGGTTAGTTAGAGTGAATGTTTAAAGTGAATCAAGTGTGGGATATTAGCAGTTTGATCACTTTTTATGTTGAACTGAATTAAGTCAGCTTTATTGTCACATGTACTCACTTGCATACAGTGAAAAGTTTACAAGTCACTACTTATGGTGTCAACTTAGGTAGCAAGGTACCTAGGTACAGATTCTTGTGTACAAATTCTGAAGAAAAAAAATTAAAAATAAAGAAATAAAAAGTCCAGCATTACAGTAGTCGCTCTTTATGGTGTTGTGATTGTTATCTTTGATTTCCATTTTAAACAAATCTGGCATGTCATAAATTCTTCCAACAACTCAATTGCCTCCATCTCTGCTTTTATAACCATAACCATGGAGTTTCCATCGTTTGAGCCCTGCGGCCTTGCCACTTAAAAAGCTTTCCTCTTCCGCATCGATAAATTAAGCAATCATTTCAAGTGTCCCTATCGTTTCTACATCTTCCATGTTATTTGATGTAATAAAGGAGCATTGAATGAAAATGAAACAATGACATAATTCTGAACATACTTGTGTTTAGTTTTGTTTTCTCTTTCCTGAGCAGCTCCAAGAAATGTTCAGGGGATTATTATTCAAATCCCGGAGCTTGCTTGGGTAAGCCCTGGGTGTGGAGGTTCGAGTTTGGTTCAAAATCACTGACATGATCTGAGAGAGTTCTGGGGAGTTCCAGACCCCAGCCTGAGTCACTCATCACCAATCCCCTCCCCATCCCACAAAGTAATTTTGAAAATGTTTGAGTTGTTCCCAAATTGGAGGCAAAAGCAGATAATTCCCATTGTTACATGCGTTCCAAGCAGAAACTATAAATGTGTTTTATAAATGACATAAGCTATTCAAATCTAAAATACTATGGATGCTGCAAATATGAAATTAAAATGGATAATGTTGGAAAAGAAAACATAGCGGGGCAGTTCGTATGTGAAGAAAGAAATAGAGATAAGGAGGTTTCTTCAGCACTAACAGAGCTATTTATTGCTTTGATAGACAGAGCACCTTGGGATAGGTTCCAGTGTTAAGGATATGATATAATTACATGTTATTATTGTTGTTGTTGTTCAAAGAGAACAGGAATGAATACATAGGAGCTCATTAAACCTTTCTTGTGTAAACTGAACAACTCTCCTTTCCCAGTTGTTTTAACAGCATCTCTAGTAAATCAAGTTAAAAGAGTTGACAGAAGAGATTTTGCAGACACCTAGCAGAAAATAGCTTTCCTTGGAAATTCGTACAGGATTCCATAGAGAGCTATATTTATGTTGGGAGGTCCTGCCTTACATTAAATGCATTTCTCCTATTGGTTCAGTTCAGGCCTGTGGTTATCTGGGAATAATTAATGACCACGCCTTCCTTTAGAGTCTACAGCAGTATGGTTATTCCACTGTTAATTTAGTTCTGCTGTAATTACTGTATAGTCAATAAATCACATGCATTATCACGTAATGACTAAAGCAGGAATTCAACTAATTATTAAGAGGTGAATGGAACTAATTAAGCCAAATAATCATGTTGAACATAAATGAAGTAAAAGTTAAATACTGTTTGAACACTGTTAATGAGTATCAGTTATAATATTGTTCCGACAGTATCCTCTTTACAACAGAAGAGGGAGAATTGAGGAACCGATGAGAATCTGGAAGATGAGAAATTTTCCAATTTAAATTTTATTGTAAAAAAACCAACTAATTTTGTTTGATTTGTTCCTTCCAGATCTACCAGCTATGTGAGTATCTGCACTGGAATAAGGGGATAATGCTTTAAAAAACCTTTATTGCCCAATTAATACACAAAATTCACAAATTATAATGCATGTACATTATTTAAGCCATGAATGTAAGGAATGAAATTGTTTATTTGAGTACAGACGCGTAATGCTTGGTGATCAGGTGATCATTTGAATTATAATTCGTTTTCCGAATGAGCTGACTATATTTTGATTTCATTCCTGTGAATGATGAGAAATCAGTTTAACTCAGCAAGTTGTAGCAAAATGTACCAAATCCTGTCGGGTAACTTGAGAATTCTGTTCACATTTGGAATCAAAGCTCAACCAAGTGCTTTTATTGGATATTCATCCTGAGTCTGTTGTCAGCTGGGACATCCAGGAGATTCTGTGTTACACATGGGAAAAGTTTGGAGATGGTCGTGGGTTCATCTTTGTACAATGTTGGGAAATTGTCACAATTACCAATTTTAAAAAAAAATATTTGATCGCAGGATGTGGGCATTACTGGCTGAAGGGTTGTTAAGAGTCAACCACACTGCTGTGGTTGGAGTTACCATAACAGGAAAGGATGGCAAAATTCCTTCCCTAAAAGACATTAATGATCCAAATTTTTTCTTTTAGGACAACTGACAGTGATCACCATTAGATCGGTTGGTTTTGATTTCAGATTTTAATTCTATTCAAATTTCATCGTTTACCATGTTGGGATTTGAACTGATGACCTTAGTTTGGGGGGTTCTAGATTACGAAGAGAAAGTGGGGACTGCAGATGCTGGTGAATCAGAGTTGGAAATTGGGGCACTGAAAAAACACAGCAGGTCAGGCAGCATCCAAGAAACAGGAGAGTAGACGTTTCGGGCATAAGCCCGTCACCAGGATTACAAACCCATTACTAACCCATATCATGACACCACTGCCTCCTCTTGTGTGTTGCTGCTTGATATTACCTTTAGCACTGTCCTGCATTTAAATTCCTTATGATACCAGAAGTTCATAATTGGGAGAAATTCAGTGTTGTTTATCACCATCAGATGTGTTCAGAATTCCAGTTTGTCTCATTTTAATCATTGATTCAGTTGAAGGTGGCTATACTGAGCCCTTGTTGGACTTGATGTAGCTTATGCTGGTGAGAGAATATATCTGACAAATTGCCAGGCCTTGAGAATGAGGCCACATCATTTAGACAGTAAGCGAGTGGGAATAGACAATCTGTAGGTATAAACTTGGCTTCAGAATGAAGTTCAAAGAAATCTGCCAGAGTTTTTTAGATTAGATTAGATTACTTACAGTGTGGAAACAGGCCCTTCGGCCCAACAAGTCCACACCGACCCGCCGAAGCGCAACCCACCCATTGCCATACATTTACCCCTTTTTTTACCTAACACTATGGGCAATTTAGCATGGCCAAGTCACCTGACCTGCACATCTTTGGACTGTGGGAGGAAACCGGAGCATCCGGAGGAAACCCACGCAGACACAGGGAGAATGTGCAAACTCCACACGGTCAGTCGCCTGAATCGGGAAGTGCTAACCACTGTTAGGCAGCAGTGCTAACCACTGTGCCACCGTGCCACCCACCATGTGGGAGTCATGTGAGAGTCATTGGAACTCTGTGTAAGATTGGTGTGCCTGCTTCTTCTATGTTAAATTGAGTGGAAAATTGTCTGGAATTCAAGAGCCAAGCCATTTTTAGTTTATCAGCTTCATAGCATTGTCCAGGACCTAATTAAAGTTGGTGGTGATGCTTTTGACAGTAAATGCTTCCTGGTGTACACCACCCTGTTTTTAGGTCATTCTAAAAGATGAGAGACTTAACAAACAATCCAGGTCTTTTTCAATATATAATTTCAGTGACATCACACTGTAAACTTTTGCTATAAATTCTGTGTTCTACGATCTTATACCCCACAACTACCCAATGAAGGAGCAGTGCTCCAAAAGCTAGTGCTTCCAAATAAACCTGTTGGACTATAACCTGGTGTGGTGTGATTTTTAACTTTGTCTGATCATCACACTAAGAACAGGTTTTGGTGTTCTCTGTATATCTGTTTAACATGTTTGCAGCCACAGGGAGTATTATATCTTCTGATATGGTGTGTGGTTTTCCTGACTTCACAACTCTGTAACTCATTAAGTATGAGGCTTCAGGGCTTTAATATTGTCATCAACAGCAGCAGCAAAGTGCAAAGCTGTTTATTCACCATTTACTATGCAGCATCATATTTGCAAATTATAGTTTTTTCCGTGTCTTGTTCATGTGTTTTCAAGCAATTGTGTAGAAGAGGTGATCATAGGCTGTTCAGGTCTTTATCACATAAAACATACTGAGTAGGGTATTATTCATTGCCTTCCATCCAGTTCAATTGCACTGTACTTTACATCTGTTGCATATCGATCCTGTTTGATGTCAATATTTAATAGATAGACTTTCCCATATAAAGTCAGCAATTACTATCCTCACCAATGATTTCAACAAATGCAATGTGGAAAGATAAATGTCATTATATATCCTCACTTCACCAAAATATTGCTTACTGGTAGTCCTCTATCTACTTTTCACTGTTATTGCACTGAAATAACTCCATAGAGGCCAGCATTCCCTCATAAAGACACCCTTTATTTACATGAGCATAGCATTTGACACAAGTCTGGCTTCCTCAGAGTCAACTCTCATAATGAACAGAACGTCTGACACTCCTGTTCATATCTGTCAGCCAGGGCTCCCAGGTTAACAGCCCCAATCAGGGAACCCATACTCTATGAGATCCATCTGGCTGACCTCATTACAATCACTACGGTCACAGCGTAAAATTAACCAGCCTTCCCACAAATACTCACTACTTCATGTCCCCTAAGAAACATCAAAGGGCCTCCAATGGCCACAGAGGTTATCTGGGTTTGCTAGTGGATGCAGACTGTAATCACTCACCAGCTATCAATCTGTAATACTTGATCAATGCGGCCCACATCTCCAACTGAAACCTATCAGGATGCTTTGCTATGATTGGGTGACTTCAAAAAGCAGCCCGTATCTCAATATTTTGTCACAACTGAGGAAAGGTTGTCAGCCTGAAAGATTTGTGGTTGTCTTCAATAGGGCATGTATGTGGGAAATGAAATAGCTGAGAAATATGAGCAATTTATTTGAGAAAGCATCCGTGTTGGACCTGCCAAAAAAAGGACTGTCACAAATAACATCTATTTCTGAAGAAAATTCACATTAATTTCAAGCTAAATATTATAAACTGATCTTAACATTAAATAAACAATGTGAACAATATGGCTCGAACAACCTGCCTTAATTACTCTTGAGTTATGCAGATATGAGGTTAGCTTCCATGGAATCAATTCTATTTCAATATTAGACTGTAGCCAACTGTCAAAGGAGTATTGTAAATAAATAGTATAAAATTTCCACAGAGTTGATTCCATTTTTACTAGCTTTTGCAGCGATACACTAACAAACTTTCAGAGGGAGTCACTGCAGAAATTTTAGTCCATTGGAGCGTATGCTCTTCTTTAGGATAAGTGCTGAAATAACTCTACTGAGGTTGGTATCCCATCACCGATCACCCTTTATTCACAAATGCATAGTCTTTGACAATAACACTGTCTCTCACTGAAAAAGGCATTCGGGTTCCCAATACTTTTGACATTCCCGCTTTTATGAAGCCAGCTCTCCCTGATTGGACCAGATTAACAGCTTCAGTTAAGGAACTCATATTCAATGAGGTCCCAGCTCGCTGACTGCATTACAATCCCTACAAATTCATCTGATGGGACCTATTTATCATTGTTTTGTTCCTCTGTATAGTCTGACACAGTCTATAGTTTGCCAGTTAAAGTTCGTGCCAGAATTCCACGAATTGTTTGTTGTCCCTGGAAGGATTTGGTAACGTAACAGTAAAACATTAAATAAAGTTTATTAGTTTACATGCATTTCAGTCCAAGCTGCCTGAGGATACTGGGACTTGGTTACCCTGTTGCTCGAAGCATTTTGATAAGGCAGGTAGTCATTTCTACTGCTGTGACCACACTATAAGTATGAACTATTCTTTTGGTCTGGGATGTTTTCAGTTTGCTGATGGGTTCCCACCAGAAGTCCTCGAACTGAGAGAGTGACACATTGCTGCAGCATTACTGTGATTCAGCCGCAGTTGAGGCAAGTTAAAGAGAGGGTGAGTGGGTAAAGGGATGAAGCAGTATTCCATGATCTCAGTTTGTTTCAGACCTTGGAGTCTGGGTCCTATTGGGAGGGACAAGAGATGACTATTATAATTATTTGAAAGGCTTTCCTGCTGCAGTGCCCCAGGGCACACTGCTAAATCTCTGCCGACAGACTCTGGGACAGGAAACCTCTCTATCCTGTGGCAGAGTGAAAGAATCTATTGTAGTCTAGGTTGAAGACGGGAAATAGAGCTAGCTCAGGATGTGGACTTATGTTCTCTTTATTTTCCAATTGATTTGGGGTACGGTAGCAAAGCGAACGCCCCAGCACTCATCCCAGTACCTGCAAAGCAGTCTGTTAGGTGAATTCTCAAGCCATGCTCTGCTTCTTCAGGAGAAATTCACTTTTGGATTTTGCACAACTAATGACTTCCAAGTTCAACACTGTGAGCTCAAACTCTCAGGACTCCTGGTTCAAATCATAAGTTCTTTTATTGGTGGTCTTATGATCCTCCTCCAACTTTGTAATATCAGAGCAGTAGGACAGGTAGACATGACAGCCAATCTTTATCATGAAGAGCAGAGGACAACACATTTTGCTAAGTATTAAGATAAGAGAAAAAGGTTACCTCAGAGTACAATGGGATCTTGATCAGATGGGACAATAGACCAAGGAGCGGCAAATGGAGTTTAATTTAGATAAATGTGAGGTGCTACAGTTTGGAAAGGCAAATCAGGTAGGACTTATTCACTTAATGGTAAGGTCCTGGGGAGTGTTGCTGAACAAAGAGACCTTGGAGTGCAGGTTCATAGCTCCTTGAAAGTGAAGTCTCAGGTAGATAGGATAGTGAAGAAGGCGTTTAGTATGCTTTTCTTTATTGGTCAGAGCATTGAGTATGGGAGTTGGGAGGTAATGTTGCGGCTGTACAGGACATTGGTTAGACCATTTTTGGAATATTGTGTGCAATTCTGGTCTCCCTCCTATAGGAATGATGTTGTGAAACTTGAAAGGGTTCAGAAAAGATTTACAAGGATGTTGCCAGGATTAGAGGATTTGAGCTATAGGGAGAGGCTGAGTAGGCTGGGGCTGTTTTCCTTGGAGCGTAGGAGGCTGAGGGGTGACTTTTAGAAGTTTATAAAATCATGAGGGGCATAAGTAGGGTAAATAGACAAGGTCTTTTCCTTGAGCTGGGTGACTCCAGAACTAAAGGGCATAGGTTTAGAGTGAGAGGGGAAGGATTTAACAGGGACCTAAGAGACAACCTTTTCAGGCAAAGGATAGTGAGTATATGGAATGAGCTGCCAGAGGAAGTGATGGAGGCTGGTACAATTGCAACATTTAAAAGACATCTGGATGGGCATATGAATAGGAAGGGTTTAGACGGATATAGGCCAAGTGCTGGCAAATGGGACTAGATTAACTTCGGCTATCTGGTCAGCATGGACAAGTTGGACTGAAGGGTCTGTTTCCGTGCAGTATATTTCTACAACTCTGTGACTCTATAAAAGGACAGAAATTAAATTTCAGTTGTATAAAACATTGTCAGTTCGATCATCATCATTTGCATCTTCCGTTACACCATGTCTCTGTCTTTCTTGATTTACATAATTCCAGCAATTTTTTAAAATCACTTACCTTGTCAATATTATTATTATCACCATCTGTCCCCACTAATTCTCCACCCAAATTTTAAACTTCCCAGTTTGAGATGATCTGGAACTCTGATCAACCGTGATCTGTTTTTTTTTTATTTCCATGCGAGGTGGATGATTCTTATATAATTCCCAGAACTACTGTATTATTCTTTATAATACACAATATAATATGGATACTTCTACTCCAGATCCTGTGCTGGTCATACTTGGTCTCATATTTTGATTTGATTAAAATCAATGCCTTCCTATTTCTCCTGATTGTTTCTTTTGGAGTTCTGAGGGTTATGTAATCTCAGTTAACTTGTTCCTCTGTGGAATGTTGGCTCTGCTTTTATATCCCTTATCCAAATTTTCTGATCTGGTTTCCAAGTTGACTGTAGTTTTTCTCAGTGTCTTGAATTATATCATTTTGGTTATTTTCTTCTGTGGTGGATCTCCATTTTCTTTACCTTGCCATGATCTGGAGAGGTTATATTAGCTCTCGATCACACTTTGAGGAGAAAGTGAGGACTGCAGATGCTGGAGATCAGAGCTGAAAATGTGTTGCTGGAAAAGCACAGCAGGTCAGGCAGCATCCAAGGAGCAGGAGAATCAACGTTTCGGGCATGAGCCCTTCTTCAGGAAGGGCTCATGCCCGAAACGTCGATTCTCCTGCTTCTTGGATGCTGCCTGACCTGCTGCGCTTTTCCAGCAACACACTTTCAGTCTCGATCACACTTTAACAACAATATCTCTGTTTTCAATCTTCTGTCCATGTGTAATGTTGCTGCTGGATGCCCATTATTTAACGGTTTTGTGCTGTAGCTGATCCACCTGCAGACTGTATTCTTAGATGTTGGGGACTTTACAGTATTGATAGCTCTCTCTCTTCTTCATTTGACTGAGATTGAGATGGAGAACCTGACACACTATTGATAGCTGCCTCTGTAGTGAACTTACTGAATTCCTCATTCACAAACTGGTGTCTTCTATCTGAAACAATTTCCTCTAGGAAACTGCATGTTGCAGAAACTCATTTCATTGAAGTGGCTGTGGTTGTATAAAGTCTTGAAGATTCAAATCATCTTGAATAGTGGTTGAAATGAGACAATTAATTAAGATTGATGTTGAAGTGCATACTAATGGCTTAGAAGAGGCAAATAGAGCTATGAGCACTTTCTTGAAGCATGGTGGGAAATGTAGCCAATACTGTAGGAATAATGGGACATGTTTCCATTCTGTGAGAACCTGGCTAAGATTGTAGAACATAGAACACAGAACAATACAGCGCAGAACAGGCCCTTTAGCCCTCGATGTTCAGCCGACCTGTGGACTTTTCTCAGCTCGTTCCCCCTACACTATCCCAAAATCATCCATGAGCTTAACTAAGGATTGTTTAAATCTACCTAATGTGGCTGAGTTGACTACCTTAGCAGGTAGGGCATTCCACGCCCTTACCACTCTCTGTGTAAAGAACTTGCCTCTGACATCAGTCTTAAATCTATCACCCCTCAATTTGTAATTATGCCCTCTTGTTAGTAATAAAAAGTAACAACCTTCACAAGGAAGGAAAAAACAAAGGGACCCAGTCAGGAGGAGGGATGTAAAGCTTCAGTAATAATAGCACATCACACGGTTAACAGGAAAGCATGAAAGGGATTTGCAGGAGTGGTATAGCTTTGTTTATCTAGTGTAAATGCTAAGGTTGAAAATGTGTTGCTGGAAAAGCGCAGCAGGTCAGGCAGCATCCAAGGAGCAGGAACGTCGATTTTCCTGCTCCTTGGATGCTGCCTGAACTGCTGCGCTTTTCCAGCAACACATTTTCAGCTCTGATCTCCAGCATCTGCAGTCCTCACTTTCTCCTAAATGCTAAGGTTGTCAATAACAAGTGAACTAATGGGCTGAAACTTACTTCATAAGGCTGTTATTTTTGTCTGATTTTTTTGCACGTTTTATTACCAGGAGATTTATCAAAACTGACCTCAGTAACTGCCTACTCTACCCCTATTCTAGCCCCATCTTATGATGCACTATTTGTTGAACAATTCGCTGCTGAAATATCCGCTAAAAGACTAGCAACTCTGGTGCATGCACCATATCTAAAAGGCCATGGTGCTCCTGGACATACACTGGCTTTCTGTGGCTGATGTACTCAGTGTTGGACATTCACTCAGAAGATGTTGGAAGAAGGTGAGGTGACAATGTGATTCTCTATCAGGATTTGGAGGTCCCACTCAATGGGGTGACTCAGAGGAAGGGGCATCCTACCCCCAGAGAACTGTCGAAGGAATCCACACCACCAGACCCTACCAGCCAAGACTGAGATCACCAACTGGGTCAGTGTGATCTCTCCAATCTGGAGGAACAGCCTGCAGTGCTTCAAGACAGGCCATGACCTTTTCTGTTCCACCACTATCTCATACCAACTTTATCTCTAACCAGCTCTGACCAAGGCATTTGCTCTGCCACTGTCATTGTCACAAGAATAATGTTCTCTCACTCAGTATTGTTTCCCTTCCCTTCACTCCCAGACCATTAACTCTGCATGCTCTCTGTGCCCGGGAAATCTCAGCACATTTCACACACCTGCTGCACCACCCACAGTCATCCCAACCAATCCTTCCCTTCCTTTCATTCTAGGAGAAGATAGCTTAGAAGAGGGTGGGATGAGTGGAATGGTGCCCAACACCAGGCATTTCATGCACCAAATCCTGGCCTTTGCAGGAAAATGTCGGGACTACTGTAGGGATGATGAGATATTCATGTCCTGCCAAATGAATAAGCCTCACTCTTTACTGCATTGCAACTCTTACAATAATGTTCCCCAATTCTAAGCAATGGCTGCGATGCTTTCTCTCCCTCATGTCTAACAGGATGGCTGTGGAGGAACAGCCATTTCTGATGGAATCTGCCTCCCCAACCTCAAAGGTTGAAAGTTCTGTCACCCTCAGAGGAAGCTTCAGCAAAGCTGTCTTCTATATCCTTTGCCAGCTCAGATATAGCCCCCTCTGTGGGAAGGTCAGGCTTAGAGGTTTTGGGAACACAGTCTGATGAATATCTTACTGTGGCAACTCCACAGCTGGGGTAGGAAAAAATGCCCCAGGCCACTGGAATTCTTTTGACTGCCAGAGAGCAGGAGAGCAGAGGGTGATGTCAGTAGTCAGGGACTTTATCCCCAGGCACAGGGAGGGAGAGGTGTGACTGACAGGTCTGTGGGTGGTAATAGCCCTCAGTGTCCAGAAGCTGCAGCTGCACAATGGGAGCAGGGTACAACTGCCCCCAGGCAGGTGACCATTGGGTTGTCTCTATGGACTGATTGGCAGTTGCCATGGAGAGCAAGGCTTAGCGGCTCATACGGTCTGTTGGAGAGGGTCACAAGCCTGCACTTCAACACTCCAGTCAGTGGTCCTCAGGCCTGCCGACATGGGCAGAGAGCCTGGTTGCCCTATGGGTGCCCCATTCTCACAAGGAGATAGGGCAGTGCCAGGAGACATTCAGCCAGAGGAGGAATCAAACACAAGACTCTCAGAGGCATCCTCACAGAGGTGGCTGCACCCTCCACCTCCACCCCTGTCTGACTGCCTCTGACCTTTGGATGTTGAAACTAAGGGGTCCACTTGCCTCTGGAAACAAGACCCTCAGCCTGTCTGAGCTGTCCACATTCAAACATTCCCTGACCAAGCTCCAAAGGTCATTGGGCTGCACTGGTAAGCAAGTTCCTATCACCTCAATCTTAGACAACACAAAGACATCATGGGAGGAAAAGTAAGAAAGATAACCTTTGGAGGCACTTTTCATGGTATGGGTGACAGTGACTGGACATCGAATTTCATCTTTATATCAATATGACTTGGAAATGCTGGTGTTAGATGGGGGTGTAAAAAGTTAAAAAATCACACAACACCAGTTTATGGTTCAACAGGTTTATTTGAAAGCACTAACTTTTTGGAGCACTGCTCCTTCATCAGATGGTTGCTACCTGACAACCACCTGATGAATGAGCAGCGCTCTGAAAGCTAGTGTTTCCAAATAAACCCGTTGAACTATAACCTGGTGTTGTGTGATTTTTAAGTTTATGTAAATATGAGTTGTTTTGAGCTACATGGGTTTGCTTGAGTCTCTGTGAAGCCCCAGATGTACCTGAGCCAGCATGAGGCATACAGGATGTGCCATGGTTTGATGTCTGTGGTGAGAGCCTGCTGCAGCATGTTGGAAGCAAGAGGAACAAGGCAATGAGCGCTACTGACACCACTGCCTTGCATGGTTTGTGATTGTGATGGGTTGACAAATGTCACACACTATTATCCAAGGATGAGAGGAATCCAGCAGCTGTGATGCATTGTGCCCTGAGATGCTGTTTAGTGCTGAGCGACAGAGAGACTCTTTCTCATCAGCAGTGGGCAGAAGGCACCAAATACCTGCCTGTCAAGAATTCTCAGCTTCTAGTTTGTTTGGTGCATTTGACTTGAGAGGAAGTTGCATATGAATGTGATGGGTTGTGCGGTTTATAAAATGTTTAACAAGCAATAATCCCCCTTCAGTGGCATGTCTCAGCTGTCTAGCAAAAAGATGTCATTACTGTAATGATCATAACAAAATCAGCCATAGAGTTCCTTGATTGGGGCTGTTGATCTGGGGGCCCTGGCTAACAGATAAAAAGAGAAGAGTAGCCCAATGGTACGTAGGGGCAGACCGAGAGCCAGAAGGTGGGTAGCCGTCCTCAGCGCTGTCACCCCGGGCAGGTATCGGGGCAGGCTGCCCCAGAGGTGTCCAGAAGGTGCTGAGGGTGGTTAGTGAAGCCGGAAGGTGGGTAGGCTGTCCTGACCACTGTCACCCCGGGCGGGTACCGGGTCAGGCTGTCCTAGAGGTGGTCGAAAGGTGTGTCAGGGCGGACCGAGAACTGGAAGGGGCATGTGGTGGACTGAGAACCGAAAGGTGGGTAGGGGCGGGCTGCCTTAGAGTGGTCGGAAGGTGGGAGGGTGAAACTGGGATTTGAGGTTTGTCCTCATGTCCCTGTAAACTGTTTGAATGGTAGGGTTTGGGGCCTGGCTTTGCTCCTCTCCCTTGTAAAATTGCTGTCTCTTGTATGCAGCTGTAAATGTAACTGTTTGTTTGTTGTAAACTGTTTTTGTAATTTGATTAATAAAAAAAAAACAGGAAAAAAAAGAGAAGAGTCACATAATCTGACACCCTAAGAGCTGGCTCTGAGGGAGCTGGATCAGAGCTCAGTACTTTCCACGTGTAAATAAAGGGTGGGTTGGTGATGGAATACCAGCTGCTGCGTGGAGTTATTCCAGTCACCTGTCAGATGCATAAAAGGTGTAGCAAGCTGCTCTGGATTTTGAGAATGGCTGTACAGAATTTTCTGCCACAAATCTCACTGTAGCCCTCTAAGTTTCTGCCTGTTGTAATTATCAATTGTCATGTTGACTGTGATTCAGGGGCAGACCTTGAAAGCTCTGCATCGAGTGTATTTCTAAGCAGCTGTGTGAATAAAATCTGTACTCAAGGTTTCAAAGCAGTCATTATAAAATTATGACATCGCTTTTCTAAGACTAAATTCTTTCTGAATTGGTTTCTAATCTCTCCCAAGGCTTTTCTGGAAATTCAAAGGGGACACTTGGTGTGATACGACAAAAAAATCTCTATTTCTTGCAAATTGCCTGTTTACCACGCTTACTGTTAGCTCTAATTTGCATTTTGTGATTCTTAAATGTTCTCCACAGATTTGTTTATGGATTTAACATGGAACATAGAACAGCTCAACATAAGAGCAGATACTTTGGCCCACCATGTTCATACTGGCCACGATGCCATTCGAAACTAATCCTCTCTGTGTGTACATGGTCTGCATCTATCTATTCCCAGCCTGTTTATCTTGGTCTAAATGCCTCTTAAATGTTGCTGTTATATCTACTTGTACAATCTCTCCTAGCAGTGTGTTCTAGGGATCTACCATCCTTTGGATAAAAAGACTTTCCTCGCACGTCTTCTTTAAACTTTTCTTTTCTCGCCTTAAACCCTATACCCCCTAGTACTTTAAATTTTTACCCTGGAGAAAAAACCCTCCAATTATCCACCATATCCATGCCCATCATAATCTTCCACATTTCTATCAGGTCACCCTTCAGCCTTCCACGTTCAAGTGAAAACAATCCAAGTTTGTACAACCTCTCCTGATAGCTAATACTCCAATCCAGGCAACATCCTGATAAATCTTTTTTGCATCTTCTCCAAAGTCTCCACATCCTTCCAACAGTGCAGTGACCAGAATTGCACACAGTACTCCAAATATGGCCCAACTAATGTCTTATACAGCTGCAACATGACTTACAAACATTATACTCAATGCCCTAAATAATAAAAGCAAGCATTCCATACTGCTTCTTTACCATCTTATTGACTTTCAGTGCCACTTTCAGAGAGCTATAAGCTGCACCATTGCCTTCGGTATAACTATTCCATAACTTTAAAGTGTTTCTCTGTTTGAAACTTAAACTCCTGGACAGAATTTTGACCATCTTTTGAGACAGATGTTTAACCTTTGCGCGCTCCTCTCTGCTGTTTGAGCTGCAGAGTTTTCCCTCAGTATTGTGCTGTTAACTGTATTAAAACATGATTCTAGCCCTGCTATATGAAGGGAATTATTAAATTGGAGAGAATGCAGAAAAGATTTACAAGGATGCTACCTGGACTCGAAGGTTTGAGTTATAAGGAGAGGCTGGATAAGCTGAGACTTTTTTCACTGGAGCGTAAAAGGCTGAGGGGTGACCTTATAGACATTTATAAAATCATGAGGGGTACAGATAAGGTCAATAGCAAAGGTCTTTTCCCTACAGTAAGGGAGTCCAAAATGAGAGGGCATAATTTTAAGGTGAGAGGAGAAAGATTTAAAAGGGATCTGACAGGCAATTTTTTCACACAGACGGTGGTTCGTATGTGGAATATACTGCCAGAGGAAATGGGAGATGCAGGTACAATTGCAACATTTAAAGTTATTTGGACAGGTACATGAATAGGAAACATTTAGAGGGCTATGGGCCAGGTGCAGGCAAATGGGACTAGATTAGTTGGGGATGTCTGGTCAGCATAGACGACCTAAGGGTCTGTTTCTGTGATGTATGACTCTATGACTCTGTAATTAAGTCATTTTTGTCAGCCTGATCCACTGCTGCCCCGTAGAGAGCATCAGCAATTATTTGAGCCTGATTTTGAACATTGCACATCATGTCGTCATATCTTGAACCTTTGAAATCACAATAGCATTTTTGTGATCTTTGATCGTAGTAATAAATCCAATGGCTTTTTGTCCATTTTAGCCTGGAATCTCAATTTCATGTACCAATTTGTAAATCTTTCACAAAGACCTGCCAATGCTTAATTTTCAATTGTTGCATATCTCTGTTCAATTTCTGTCATTGTTTTCAACATGTTGCATCACTCTGGACGAGAAATGCTCCTGGTTCGATGGATGATTTATCCATAGCTACTTTGGTCAATTGTGATTGGTGTAGTGAACCAGTGTGTGGAGAGTCGCTCCTCTTTAATCTTCTGGAAATCAGTGTCTGTCACTTCGGCAGTACCATTGTTGGTCTTTCTTCAAAAGGATTGAATGGGGTTGGCTGGAAATTCGTTGATGTTCCCTGTCTCCTTTGGATCCACAGAGATACCTTGTTCTTGGATTATACGTCCCAAAAAAATGATTGCTGTTTTCAAGACTTGACATTTCTCTGTATTTTGTAATGCTTTTAACATTTCTGCTGCTATGGTCATGTTCCTTTCTTTGTCTGACAATGCACTGGGATATTATTGATAGGACGAGTAGCTACTTGCTTTCCTACAAGAATTCTTGACATTGCTCTCCAAAAAATTCCATTGTGGACAAAACTCTGAAACACAGACAATTAAAACAAAATCATCCAAATGGCATGATGAATGTCATGAGCAATCTTGACTTACAGTTTGCTAAAATCCATGATTTGCATCTGATGTGGTAATGACTTTGTTCTTGCTAATTTGACTGAACAGTCATTGACCCATGAAATTGGGCTGACTTCTTTTCGAACTTCCTTGTTTAACTGAGTGTAATCCACATTGTCTTAATTCTCCATTAGGTTTGGGAATTGTTACTAATCCTAAACACCATTGTGTTGGTTCTGGCACTGGTAACATGACCCCACCTTTTATCATGCTATCAGCCCGAGACTTCAACTTTTTGTTAAGGGATGCAGAAGTTTCTTTGGGGTGTGCAGGTTGATGGGCTTAGCATCCTCTTGTGAAGTGACAATTAATTCCTTTGAAAACTTTGGAAATTCTTGTCGATATTCTCTTCCACTCTCAGCATGAAGCACTATATCTGTTCTCACTAAGACATACAGTCAAATACATGCACTTCTAATGAAGTGATCTGCCTTTTCAGTGCATACAGAGTCTCAGTGACTTCTCCTCTGTTGTGTCTGTGTTTAATGGTAAATTGATCACACACCAGACCTTGCAGTTTTTTGTTCATAAGTCAAATTTCTATTGACTTTAACCACAGCTAGCTGCCAGCCAATATTGAAATAGTCATCCTGTATCACATTGAAATTCTCTTTCAAATCCTTGCACCTCTAGGCTGTTGGTTCAGAATCTCTGCTGACTCTCTTTGACTTACCGAGACATGTTAGCTTAAGTCTTTTTTTATTCTTCATCCTTCAGTTTTTGCATTTCTTTTATTTTCCAAATGATTTCCCTTTTTCGGAAATTCTACCCTGAGAGTCCTCCCTGTTTCCATGGAGATGTGGGTACCATTGCTTTGCAGTATATCTTGAAGTCCTCCAGTCTCCCACATGGATACTATTCAGCTCCCCTGCTGGCTACTAGTTGTGATGCAACATTTGTGGTGCCTCTTTGACCCAGACCTTGAGCAGCCCAGTAGGGTCAATGATGGTGATATCATTTGGCCCTTTGGCAAGTATTTGAGAGAGTGACCATGCCATCTTAGTGCCTACCCATCTGACTAACTGTAAAGGATCCCTGGTGTTGCCTTGAAGAATAGACTGATGTCAGTCCCTGATCTTCACTTGATTAACATATTAGATTAGTTGTTCCAGTATAAGTCTCTCTTTTGATTGATTTCTCACCCTTTGCCTGTACAATGTGATATCTTATTAGTTCATCCCTTAAGGTTCGATATCTGCAACATCCTGCCAATCCGTTAAAAATTTCTCAATCAATTCTTCCTGTTACTTAGATTATTGATTGAACTTTGCTAGTTCTGGGATCAAGTTTCACTTTGAACTAAAGTCTGCATCGAAACAGCTTAATTAACATGTCGGAGCTGATAGAACTTTCCTCCATGCTTTGTCACACCGGGCTATCATCTGTTACATGTCCTACAGCTCACAAAAATGGGCTGACCTGAAGTTCATGTTCCTTTGTATGTATTCTTGATGGAGTTCTGTAGCACTGAAACCACTGCTTCCAGACCTCCCATTTCTGGTCTCATTATGGGCCCTACATATATCTTAATGGCTGGCAATGGCAATATCTCAGCTGGAGCTGCCTTCCTTATCAATCTCTGTATCTTACCGACATGATCAAGTTTGTGAACTTTTTTCCTGCTTTATTGTAATTCTTCAGATTAACTGTGTTTGCTCTTCAGAGACTTCCTGATATACTGCTTCAAAGTCCTCCAAGTCGATTCCCACCTTTTCACTGTTTTCCAGCTTATGATTGAAGTCTTCCTACTTTTCAATTTATCCCATGGCCTGTGATGTGACATCAATCCCAGCTTCTTGGATTTTCTTGAGTCATCATTGTATTTGATACTCTGCTTTATGTGAATGTTGAGGTTAAGCATTCTTAGATACTTCTTCACAGTATTTCTGCACTCTGGTGTCCACACAATTATCGTTCAAGTCTGCTCACTTTTTTCTAGGTTACCTCACTTTGTGGGCTCTCGCATCCCTCGGTCATTATTATCCTAAAGTAAGGCGTCCTCATTTACTTCAGCACTGTAACACTTCCTTTATACTTATGTACAGATTATCCAGCTCTCTAGTGTAATGGCTGAGTGCTCTCTGCACATTCTTCACATCCATCTACTCTGATCTCCTCTTCAGATGTCAGAGTGATGTAATTATTTATATATTTCACTATAGTATGCAAATCTGTTCATATTGATCACCCTTGAAAGTAGAAAACATATTTAAGCAGCCTTTATCTTTACCTGCTTTTCCATTTTCCAATTTAATCCTTAATGCTACATAGTTTATGCCCCAAACACTAATCCTGAAAATTAACTCGGTTCTTAACTATCTGATATAAGAATATGATTTGGATGTTAGCATCAGAGGTATAGTTAGTAAGTTTGCAGATGATACCAAATCTGGAGGTGTAGTAGACAGCAAAGAAGGTTACCTCAGACTACAATGGGATTTTGATCAGATGAGCCAATGGGCTGAGAAGTGGCAGATAGAGTTTAATTTAGATAAATGTGAGGTGTTGCATTTTGGGAAAGCAAATCTTAGCAGGGCTTATACAGGGTGTAGGTTTGCTCGCTGAGCTGTAGGTTTGATATCCAGACGTTTCATTACCTGGCTATAACATATAAATAGAAAGCAGGAGACAACAGCTTCGCTTCACTTGGAGGTCGCCACTGATGATGTTACCTAGCCAGGTAATGAAACGTCTGGATATCAAACCTACAGCTCAGTGAGCAAACCTACACCCTAAACCTCAACCTGAGCTACAAACCTTCACAAACCTTGCAGGGTTTATACACTTAATGGTAGGGAGTGGTGCTGAACAAAGAGACCTTGGAGTGCAGGTTCATAGTTCCTTGAAAGTAGAGTCACAGATAGATAGGATTGTGAAGGTGGCATTTGATATGCTTTCCTTTATTGGTCTGAGTATAGGAGTTGTGACTGTACAGGACATTGATTAGGCCACTGTTGGAATATTGCATGCAATTCTGGTCTCCTTCCTATCGGAAAGATGTTGTGAAACTTGAAAGGGTTCAGAAAAGATTTACAAGGATGTTGCTAGGGTTGGAGGATTTGAGCTATAGGGAGAGGCTGAACAGGCTGGGGCTGTTTTCCCAGGAGCATCAGAGGCTGAGGGGTGATCTTATAGAGGTTTACAAAATTATGAGGGGCATGGATAGGATAAATAGATAAAGTCTTTTCCTTGTGTTGGGGGAGTCCAGAACTAGAGGGCTTGGGTTTAGAGTGAGAGGGGAAAGATATAAAAGAGACCTAAGGGGCAACTTTTTCACATAGAAGGTGGTACGTGTATGGAATGAGCTGCCAGAGGAAGTGGTGGAGGCTAGTACAATTGCAACATTTAAAAGGCATCTGGAGGTGTATATGAATATGAAGGGTTTGGAGGGATATGGGCCGGGTGCTGGCAGGTGAGACTAGATTGGTTTGGGATATCTGGTCGGTGTGGACAAATTGGACAGAAGGGTCTGTTTCTGTGCTGTACATCTCTATGACTCTATTGTCTCGCCCTCTGTTCTAAGTCTCACACACAGTTTTACAGATAATATGCATATAGGCTTGTGGCTCTTGGAAGTTGACCTTTTAATAAACACTCTACTTCCATCCTTCCATAGTCTTAATAGACTCGAATTGTATTTGCTGTACAGGCAATGTCAAAGTGAGATGTACTAAATCCTCTGTAAAGCTATATCCTTCTTCTCACAAGCTAACTATACACAATACTCCAACTGTGATCTCTTAAAAATTTTACATTTATTCTTACTGCTTGGGTTCTGTTTTCTTGTGATAAAATTTCCAATTCCATTCCAAGTTTAATGAATACGATGTCACAATGTAAGTAACACAACTGAAAATGCTGCCTTGTCCAAGTACAGGGATAAAACAACACAAGTTTTAAAATCCCTTCAATAGGTTAGTGCTTTTATTATTGGCTGTCAGAACAGTTTTGTGCAATACTATTTTAACATAATTACTTGTATAATGGAAACCAAGCTTGCAGTGGACATTGGTCTAGTTAATCCATGACTTGCACATTATCCCTGTAAAACAGTCAGTGCTTCGGTTCATCCCGTGCAATGGGATGCTTTACTGATGCATCAACTTGATATAAAACTCAGCAAGGATTGGACAATAGTTTATTCATGCTCTTTAAAAAAAGCAGTTGGAGCTGCAAAACAATCATTGTGTTTGTTTTGTTTATTGGCCTTGCTCTCTCTCTCTCTCTCTTTTATTGTCAATAATGACACATCATCTTTGGCAGTAATGCTGTCTTAATGCAATTGGACCAAGACCTCGAAGAAGTAGTAACAATGTTGGACACGTTAGTCTCAGCACAAAAATGCAGTAATCAACATTTTTCTAACTATTTTGGAAACTGCCTTTGCTCGTTGTGAGCTATTATTCCAATTGAGTATCTACTTAAATATTACAGCAAGGCCAATTACTACAATTACCACCGGCTTTGCCTCATTATCACATTTGAGAGGAATTTACTCTTGAGCACGTATAGGAACACTGTGGTAATTGTGAAAAGAGGAAAGGATTATTCAGTGGAGACTGTATCTAGGTCATGAGGCATGCAGGCAACTAACCATATTTGTTTGTAGACAGGCTTTCAGCTTGGAACAGGAATTGCAACATCAGTTACACTGTCTGCATTGTTAAAGTGACATTATCATTTTATTTGAGCTGATTGGTTCTTTACAGATCCCTGTGAAGAATTCATACAATTGAATTGATTGATTGATATGCTAATCTTAAATAATCTGAAATGTAGGAACATTCCATCAAAAGGCCTTGCCTCACAGTTACACCTGGGTTATAATCTCTTCCAACCTCTTCCGTTGAGCAGACGATACAACAGTTTAAACACATGCACCAACAGATTCAAGAATAGCTTCATCCCCACTGTTATTAGACTTCTGAATGTACCTCTCACCTTTTCTGCAGCTATAACATTGTATTCTCCACTCTGTTCCATTACCTTAATGCACATGGTATGGTATGATCTGCCTATGCTGCACGCAAAACAAAAGTTTTCATTGAACCTAGGTACATGTGACAAGAATAAATCAAATCAAGTCAAATCAATGCATACAATTCTTGCCCTTTCTCGAACTCTGCACCCACCATTCAAATTGGGATGTGATCAAAGGCCAGTGGCCTCTCGCTCTGTTTCTTCCCAACAGCAAGTCACCAAATGAGATTGATCATGAGAGTCACATGATGAAAAGAGATGCATGTCAGACGTCTTGATTCTCCCTGTGCCATAATGTTGACTTGTAAGGAGAATGAGTAACTTAGCAGATCTGGCAGCATCCGTGAAGCGACAAACAGAGTTCACAGAGTGTAAAAGTCTGCATGTAAATCAAATGTAATGCATAGGTCAATAAAAAAAATGCAGTAGTGAATTTCTGGAAATTTTGGATTGCAACATAGTTCCAACATACCTGCCCCATGCTGTCAATCAATTCATTTGTACACATGAACTCATTGCATCAGTGCATGGACATGTCGTACCATCTCTTGGCTCTTAAATGTCTATTTGCCCAGTCTGCAATGTGTCTCGAACCAATGAAACATAACAAATGTAAAATGCCCAGAAAAGGTAAGTCACAAACCTTCCTTTGAAAAAGGTATTCTGTGCAATTAAACAAGGATACATTGACAAAAGAGATCACAGAAAGAACAACTGATTATAATCACTTAAAGATGTCAAACAAGCAAATTTGGCAGAAACAGTTCCCTCCAGTTGCTGAAACAGAACTCCCAGTGGAGATAATGCTTTTATTGTTGTGGCCTCTCAGCCAAGCATCATAAAAGTTGATTCGAGAGAAAAAGGGTTTGTCTTAAGAACAGAAACTAAGTGGCTTAGGCTAATAACTTCTCAAGTTTAGAAGAATGAGAGGAGATCTAATTGAGGTGTACAAGATGCTAAAGAGGACATACAATGAACGTAGATGTAGAAAGGGTGTTCTCTCATGTGGGGCAATCTAGGATAAGAGTTTGGGATAAGGCAGAGCAGATTCAAAACAGAGATGAAGAGAAATTACTTCTCTCAAAGCATCATGAATCTGTGGATCTCACGATCCCAAAGTGTGGTAGATCCTGGGATGTTGAGTAAATTTGAGGAGAAGATAGACAGATTTTTAATTATAATGGGTTGAAGAGTCATGGAGAGTGGGCAGGAAAGTGGAGTTGAGGCCAAGATGAGATCAGCCATGATCATGTTAAATGGTGTAGCAGGCTGAAGAGGCTGCATTGCCTACTCCTGCTCCTTGTTCTCACGTCCTGGCATTATTGCCAATCTCTGGCATTATTAAAATAGAAATAACAGAGACTTCAAACACTTCATACCTGTTATTCTGTGCAATTAAACAAGAACACATTGACAAAAGAGATCACAGAAAGAACAACTGATTATAATCAAGCAAATGATGTCAAACAAGCAAATTCGGCAGAAACAGTTCCCTCCAGTTGCTGAAACAGAACTCCCAGTGGAGATAATGCTTTTATTGTTGTGGCCTCTCAGCCAAGCATGTAGAACGTGGACAGCAGAACTCTGTCAGCAGAGCTGGATTGCCTCTTTATATATGCATGGCTAAAAGCCCAGACTCATAAAAGGATAATCCCAGCCGGGGATACTGCTTGGACAACTGGGAAGAACTGGTGCCTTTACTCAATTACAGCACTCAGATTTCACCCCTGAAATTCTCAAAGTTCCTGGGAAAATTCAGCTGCAAGGTAACCAATCAGAGAAAAATCACCCCTTACTAGAATGGATAGACTTGCTGCGTAACTGCTTCATCAAAAACAGGCTGGGTCTTTCTTGTATTTGATGCTCAGAGGTTCACTGTCACCCTATCAGCAGCAAATGCAGCAGAGAAACAGATTGTAAATCTTAGAATCTGAATCATAGGATCCTTACAGTGAACAAGCAGGCTATTTGTTCCATTGAGTCCACAAGCTTGAAGTAACTGCACACAGGCCAGTATCCCATCATCAAGTCACCCTTTAGCTACTTGTGCACAGTACACTGTCTGTGGCCTGCCAGCTCGGAGTCAGTCCTCTGAATTGAGGAGATCTAAACCCCCAGTTATACTTCTTCTTTTGTCGTGTGCATGCAGGTGTTGAAGAAATAACCGAGTGCAGAAAACATTATTGACATTTCACCACCAGGAAGGAAAGAAACACATGAGTGGCCACTGACAAGCAGAGCTCTTCTCACCAGAGGGCAATACTGAGTGATCAAAACAAAAGTGAAGGGTGGGTTAGGAATTTAATCAAAATAAAATCAGAAGGGGAATAAAGCACTCCACACACCACGGTGCCTACCTCTCCCTGAAAACCTCGAGAGTGTTGGTAGACACAGCGTGCTCTTTCTCCAGGGAGACCAGGCCCACACCTATCTGTGGAAATGGGGCAGGCAATCAACCATAATGACCCTCCCCTGGTTATATTTTCTTATAAAGGTAAAAGAAGATGAAAATCACACAAAACAACAAAAGAACAACAGAAGGGAAGCGCCTACCCTAGAGAAGGAGCAAAAAAGCTCTCCTCCTCTTGTTCCTCCTCACAGTCCACACTGGATATGGTTAGCTAGCTCAGAGTCAGACCCCCGACACAATTGGAGAGTCCTTGACACTGATCCAGCTCCCTCAGAGCCAGCTCTCGGAGTGAACAGAACCTCTGACACTCTTGTTTATTATTTTTATTTTATTTTATGTGTGCAGCTATGTGACACAGTGAGAAACAACAGGTGTATAACTCTTTATTCATTTTCCACCACCAGGAAGAAAGGAAATACCCGAGTGGCCAGTGACAAGCAGTGCCCTTCACATCAAAGGGCAATGCTGCATGATCAAAAAGTAAAATGGGGAGGGCAGGGAAAAATCAAAATTGAGTCAGAGGGGGAAATAAAACTTTCCACACCCCGTGATGCCCACCTGTCCCTGAACAGCTCAAGGGTGTTGGTAGACACCGCGTGCTCTTTCACCAGGGACACTCAGGCCCACACATAACTGTGGAAGAGGGGTATGTAATCGGCCATAATGACCCCTCCCCTGTTTTTTTCTCGCAGGCCCCAAGCAGCAGTGGTAGAGGGAGACCCCGGGCAGCCGTGGTAGAGGCAAGTCCAGGCATCAACAACAGTGCTGAGGTGTAGGCAAGGCCCAGGCTGCAGCAGTGGGAGTAGGCCCAGGCTGCTGCAGCAGCAGCAGCAGTGGTGGTGGGAGCTGCCTGTGCAACTGAGCACAGTTTCAAATTAAAGGGAATAAACAGAAAGAAACCCAGAAAAACAAACACAACAAACAATGAAGAAAACCAAAAATCAAAACGTCTACCTTAAACGGGGGGAAAGAGAAAGAAAACTCTCCTCCTTAGTTGGAAACCAACAGCAGCAGTAGTAACACACTGACTGTGGCCCAGCCAAGTCAGAATCAACCCTCAACTGAGGAGATTCTAATCTCCTGGTTATATATATTTTTTAAATTCCCTTCACTACTGCCTAAGAGCAGTTGTGCTTATTTTTCACCAGCACCCATATTTTGTGTGTGTGCAGGTGTGAGACACAGTGAAAGACAACAGGTGTATAAATCTGAGAGTGGGTAGGAGTGGTAGGCATTATTGGTGACGAGGCCAAGGAGCTATCCGGCAGGGGTTATGTTACTCCATCTAAATGGCAGCTCTGTATTCTGGACTCTGAGGATGTAGCTGCTGGGGTGGATGTAGCTGCAAGACAGCTGCGAGGCTGCACTGGGGAAAGGTGGAAGCTGCAAAGGGAGAGAAAAGCGATGCTGCGAGCCGGAGATAGGGATGCTGCATGAATGTGAGAGGAGGGAAGGCGCCGGGGGAATCTCTAGCTTAAGGCTGCATCTGTTTGGCAGCTGTTAAGTGGGGAAAATGTAGAAGATGCAATTGTAACGTACACAGTACCAATTGTTCAATTTAAATCTGAGATGCAGCAAACAAGATAGTAACTGTCTAGCTAAAACCTTCCAAATTTGTGCACTGGGTAATATATTAACAGTGAACTCACCATGTTACAGAAAGCGTTAGATTAGATTAGATTACATTACAGTGTGGAAACAGGCCCTTCGGCCCAACAGGTCCACACCTACCCGCCGAAGCGAAACCCACCCATACCCCTACATTTACCCCTTACCTAACACTACGGGCAATTTAGCATGGCCAATTCACCTGACCTGCACATCTTTGGACTGTGGGAGGAAACCGGAGCACCCGGAGGAAACCCACGCAGACACGGGGAGAACGTGTAAACTCCACACAGACAGTTGCCTGAGGCGGGAATTGAACCCAGGTCTCAGGCGCTGTGTGGCAGCAGTGCTAACCACTTTGCCACCGTGCCGCCCATAAAACGTTGACTTTTTGTGCGTACTTTGAAAAACTTTTGTTTCTAACAAGACTGTTGTCTTGTGCCAATTTAAATACTGTGGTGTCTAAGAAATTAATACTTTCCTCATGTATTGTGGCTTTGAGTTTAGTGGAGGGTTAATAAGTAATGAGGACACCGAGGCAATTACTAATAAAAGAAACTCCAATTTCTCATTGAACAACAGTCCCAAACCTTCACGTATATAAGTCAAAGCACTGTGGATGCTGAAAATGGGAAACAGAAACAGAAATTGCTGGACAAGCTCAGCAGGCCTGGCAGCATCTTTGGAGAGGAGAAAGTGAGGACTGCAGATGCTGGAGATCAGAGCTGAAAATGTGTTGTTGGAAAAGTGCAGCAGGTCAAACAGCATCCAAGGAGCAGGAGAATCGATGTTTCGGGCATGAGCCCTTCTTCATGATTCCTGAAGAAGGGCTCATGTCCGAAACGTCGATTCTCCTGCTCCTTGGATGCTGTTTGACCTGCTGCGCTTTTCCAGCAACACATTTTCAGCATCTTTGGAGAGACAAACAGAGTTAACATTGAATCCAATGACTATTCTTCAAAACAGTAGGGTCTGAAGAAGTGGCACTGGATTCAAAAGGTTAACTCTGTTTTCGTTCCAGACCTGCTGAGTTTCTTCAGTACTTTCTGTTTTGCTTTCAGTCTCATATCTTCCCATCCCTCTGTCTTGGACTATCACAAACGTTCCTGGCTAAAATGCAAAAGTAAACACCACCAGAAAATAAACATTCCAAATTACATGCATAAATGAATATATATAATATTGCATACAAAAGTCAAAATGAATCATTTGTGTATTCTACTGGCACCTGTTTTCCATTTCCAGTGCTCCTACACACTGCTACCCCAGTGGTTGTGGCAGGGCAAATGGATGGCTGCTGACTTTCACTGGGGGAGAAGCAGAGGTTTAGGGGAGAATGATCTAGAGGGACTGGGACAAGAAGTCCCAGCTGCGTGGGTCGCTGTAGGCTGCCTGCAGACAACGGCAAAGACCTTGGTGAAGTGGCAGTGGTGCCAGACTAAATCCTGTCCCACTACACTGAACCTAATACTCCCTTGTGTAAAGGGTGGGAGTGCAACCTCAAACAACTTTTCCACTGGTCTCCTGCAGTCTGAAACCTCTACAGAAATTACAGTGGGATAGACTGCCTCACTCATCCTTACCCTGGGTGAGGCCCTTATGTAACCAATTAATATTGACAATACAATGAAATTATGAACAATCAAATCAAATTGAACTATTCAAACAACAAGATATTCAAGCTGTGCAGTTGAGAACAACAAGGATATTATTAAATTGATGAAGGAGCGTCGCTCCGAAAGCTAGTGTGCTTCCAATTAAACCTGTTGGACTATAACTTGGTGTTGTGTGATTTTTAACTTTGTACACCCTAGTTCAACACTGGCATCTCCAAATCATGATTAAATTGGAGAGGCTTCAGAAAAGATTTACCAGGATGTTGCCGGGAATGGAGGGTTTGAGTTATACGGAGAGGCTGGATAGGCTGGGACAATTTTCCACTGGAGCAAAGGAAGTTTAGGGGTGACATTGCAGAGGTTTATAAAATCATGAGGGGCACAGATAAGGTGATTTCATTGTCCACATTTTCATTTTATTGTCGATATTAATTGGTTACTTAAGGTCCTCAACCAGGGAAAGGGTGAGTGAGGCTGTCATTTCCCTAGGGTGGGGGAATTTCAAGACACGGGGAACATATTTTTAAGGTGACAGGACAAAGATTCAAAAAGGACATGGGGGCAGCGTTTTTTACACAGAGAGTGGTTTGTGTGTGGAAGTGGTGAATGCAGGTACAGTTGCAACATTTAAAGGACATTTGGATAAACACATGAATGGGAAAGGTTTGGAGGGATATGGGCCAAATGCAGGCAGGTGAGACTAGTTTAGTTTGGGAACATGGTCGGCATGGATTATTTGGACTGAAGGATCTGTTTCTGTGCTGTATGACTCTATGACTCTATCAGACATTTGGTGCTGTTGTCCATGAGACTAAAAAGTTATATACAAAACACCACTATTCCCAAGGTTATTGGCTGCACTGCTCCATAAATTAAAGGTAATACTATTGAACCCTGGCTATTTATATTTGACAGATAGTAGCCAGACTGTGGTATGGTTTAGAGTATTTGACTAACTAGGAGAAATTGAGGACTGCAGTTACTGGAGATTAGAGTGAAAAAGTGTGGTACTGAAACAGCAGGTCAGGCAGCATCCGAGGAGTAGGAGAGTTGACTTTTTGGGCATAAGCCCTTCATCAAGATTCCTGATGAAGGACGTATGCCTGAAATGTTGACTTTCCTGCTCCTTGGATGCTATTTGACTATGTCAATGTGTATGCATTAATAGTGTCCAATAGTGTGGTCAGGCTATTAATAAACGGTTTATAGTGTAATCCATTCTCTTTTACGACCAGTCACTCTGCTTAAAAGGGTTAATCAATAGACTTCCAAATTTATTTCTATCTGTAGTTTTGCATAGCTTGGCTATTTTGTACTCACACCTTTTGTCTTGTATGCCATAGTCTGAATTTCAGTTATATAGTCTGCCATCCATTTTGGCATTTTAAAGAATTGGAATAAGTTCATATTAAACCTTTTGTGAACTAGGACAATACAAATTCTTCTGGCCTATCCTCAAGGCTTAGAACTTATAGTCCCTGAGCAGAAGCCCACTGCTCAGTATTGTTCACTCTGCTATTTACTTTTGAAAAATGCACTCACTTTTAAAAATTGAACTTTCTTTAACAGTAGAATCAGTTCAATTAGCCCTGACAGATCACTCATACCATTAATGATAAACTGTGGTCAATCAAATTCAACTTCCATCATCTGATTTTAATACCTGGACTTGCATCAACAAAAATGTCTTTAAAAGAACAAATTCTAACATAAAATTAATTACCTGACAACAGATTGAGGCAAGTTCAGGAAACCCATGTGGAATAAATGAAGCAATCTGAACTGAAATAGTTATTTCATCGAAAGACACTGAAGTCAGTCATTGAGTAAGATGTCAAAAAACCCACATTTCCTTTTTCAATTTGCATTTACTTAGTAGGCGGCACATATTGAATATAAAATGCTATCGATGGATTATCCAGCTTGGAAAAAAACAATGAAAGTCGATGCAGGAATTCACAAAGCAACAGTATTTCAAGAGCTGTTCAGTTGCAATAGCAGAAGACAAAGACGTAGATTGGGAACATGGTTGGAAAGTCTCTCTCTCTCTCTCTCTACATCTATCTCTCTATTTCCTCAAAAATCATCTTGAAAACAGTGCCTGGTGAAAAATCAAATTGTAAAACTCAAAGTATCTACAGATTTCGCTGTTGCAGAGGATAAAAGAAAATCATTACACAACACTGGTCTCAGGTTAAAATTTAAGATTTCAAGGTTTCTAAAGACTTTTTAACTGTGGTCTTTATTCTTCCTGCCTGAGACAGGTGTGTGTGTGTGTTTGAAAAGGGGGTGCTAAACAGAGAGGAACCAAATGACTCCTGCTCATCTATTTTTCATAGTATCACCGCATTCCTTCTGTACTGTAAGATTCTGTGTGTTTTGGCCCTTTTGAAAGGGGTATTGAATCAATCCAATTCACCTGCGTTTTCCCATAGCCCTGCGCTTTTCTCTGCTTCATTTATTTATTCCATTCCCTTTTGAAGTTATCACTGAATCTTTTGCCATCGTTTCAGGCAGCACATTCCAGATTACAAAAACCCGCTGAGTGAAAGAGTGTTTACTTATCTCTTCAACTTAAACAAGGCTGAATTAATAAAATCAATAGGGCTTTCAACTTATATTGTTGTATGGACAGAACAGATCACTGACACTTCAAGTCAGTACGGGACAACATCTATTTATTTTTAAAAATTCACTCATTTATTTCAGAAAAAAAGCCTTTATATCAACTGATGACCACTAGTTTGCTGATGGGAAACAGAGTCAGCATAAATGAGTCCCTTTTGGGTTGGCAACATGTAACGAGTGGAGTGCCACAGGGATCAGTGCCAGGGCCTTGCTTCTTTCCAATCTGTATTAGAAACTTGGATAAATGGACCGAGTGAATAAAAACTGAATTTGCGACGACACAAAGAAAAGTAAGCAAGTAAGCTCTGAAGCGGATACTAAAATTTGTCAGATGGAGAGAAGGCAGAATTAAAGTTTCACATCCAACTCTTTAGAACAGTTCTACATGGTCTACTCCTGCTCATAATTCATATGCTCCTAAGTATATGACTGTTTGAAGGGAGGATTTTTGTTGTGTAAATGTTGATTTGGCAATCGATAAATTCTACCTACATTCCTGCAGCCAAACTGTAAGAAAGAGGTTTCCCAATTGCCCATATAATTTGTACCCTACAGGAAGTGAAGCAATAAAATTTAACATAAATAGTTTCACACACATTGATGAATCAGACTTTAGACATTTAACTTCTAAGGGTTAACATATCAGAGGCCAAACTAATTCTCATCTGAGGCTAGTAGAAGTTAGAGATGCACATACGCATTGACCAAGATTTTCTGTCACTTTTAGTTAACTGCATACTAAAAAAAAAAGCTTTGGAAAAGTGTAGTAGTGGCACAAGTGGGATTCAAAAAAGGTTTTTAGTTATGTAGACCTCTGCGACTCTATGATTCTAACTTGTTCAACTGTTCCTCATCAGACAACTGCTTCATTCCAGGAATCAGTCAACTGAATGTTCTCTGTAATGCTTCTCATGCAATTTTGTCATTTCTTAAATAAGGTAACCAAAATTTTACTTGAGATGTGGTCTCACCCTATTAAATGGCCAGAAGATCAATCACCAGGAGGCATAAATTTATGGTGATTGATGAGAGGCAGCATGAGGAAAATCTTTTTTTACGCAACAAAATATTTCTAATCATAATTCCATCCTAATCATGTGATGGAAGATTTAAGAATAGGTTTCAAAAGAGCAATTCACTATATACTCAAAATAGAAATAAATTAGAGCTATTGGGAACGGAAAAGAGAGTGAGATTAACTAGATGCTTTTCTGGCATGATCGGGTCATACAGCACAGAAACAGACCCTTCGTTCCAATTGTTGACCAGACATCCCAATCTGACCTAATCCCATTTGCCGCCATTTGGCCCATATCTCTTTGAACACTCCCTATTCACCCTTTAGGGGAGGTGATGGCCTAATGTTATTATTGTTAGACTATTAATTCAAAACTCAGTTAATGTTCTAGGGACCCACATGGCAGATGGTAGAATTTGAATTCAATAATAATCTGAAATTAAAAATCTACGGATGACTATGAAACCATTGTTGATTGTTGGAAAGACCATTTGGTTCACTAATATCCTTCAGGGAAGAAAATCTGCCACCCTCAACTGATCTGGCCTACACGTGACTCCAGACCCACAGCAATGTTCTTGATTCTCAACTGCCCTCTGAAATAGTCTATATTCAAAGACATCTAAGGACAGGTAATAAATAATAGCCAGCCAGTGACGTACCGTGAAAAAAAAATCGTATACCCATCCAGATAACTTGCAATTATTGTAATTGTACCCATCCCACCATTTCCTCTGGCAGCTTGTTCTATACCTGCACCACCCTCTGTGTGAAAAAGTTGCCCCTCAGATCCTTTTTAAATCTCTCCCCTCTCATCTTGAACCTTTGCCCTCTAATTTTGGACTCCCCTGCCCTTGGAAAAAGACCTTGGCTATTCATCCTATCCATGCCCCTCATGATTTTATCAATATCTATAAAGTCCCCCCTCAGCCTTCGATGTTCGAGGGAAAAAAGCCACAGCCTATTCAACCTCTCCCTATAGCTCAAAACCTCCAGTCCAGGCACAAACCTTGTAAATCTTTTCCTCATCCTCTCAAGTTTAACAATATCCGTCCTATAGAAGGGCAACCAAAATTGTATGCAGCATTCTAAAAATAGCCTCAACAATATCCTGTACAGCGGCAATATGCCTCAACTCCAATATTCAATGTTCTGACCAATGAAGGCGAGCATGCCAAAATAAAAATTGTAAGAATTGCGGATGCTGGAAATCAGATACAAAACCCGAAATTGCTGGAAACACTCAGTAGGACTTGCAGCATGTGTGGAAAGAAATCAGAGTTAACGTTTTGGGTCCAGTGACTCTTATTCAGATCTGGCCCTCTTCACTATGCTGTCCACCTGCGAATCTACTTCTAAGGAACCTATACCCCTAAGTCTCTTTGTTTGACAACACTCCCCAGGATCCTCCCTTTAACTGTATAAGTTCTGTCCTGATGTGCCTTACCAAAATGCAACACCTCACATTTATCCAAATTACAATCCACTTGCCACTCCTTGGCCCATTGGCCCATCTGATCAAGGTCCCTCTGAGATAACCTTTTTCACTGTCCATTACATCATCTATTGTGGTGTCGTCTGCAAATTTACTAAGCAACCTCCTTTATTCACATCCAAATCATTTATATAAATGACGAAATGCAGTGGATCTAACACTGATTCTTGATGGTCACAGGCTTCCAGTCTGAAAAGCAACTCTCTACCACCAAACTCTGTTTCCTAACTTCAAGCCAATTTTGGATCCAATTGACGAGATCCTCTGGAACCCATGTGATCTAACTTTACTAACCAGTCAACCATGCAGGAGCGTGTTTACTGTTTTGTTGAAGTCCATATAGACAACATCTACCATTCTGCCTCCATCAATCTTCTTCATCAGCTCTTTAAAAAACTCAATCAAATTAGTGAGACATGACTTCCCATGCACATAGCCATGTTGACTGTCCTTAATCAGTCCTTGACTTTCCAAATTCATGTAAATTTGATCCTTCAGAATCCCTTCCAATAACTTACTCACCACTGACGTAAGGTTCACCGGTCAATAGTTCCCTGGCTTTTCCTTACATAGTGGCACCACAGTAGCCACTCTCCAGTCTTCTGGGCCCTGGCTGACCCATTGTCTCAGCATGCTCCTGCCCCACTGAACTCATCTCTACCTACCTGGACACTGTCCTTTCCCCCCTAGTCTAGGAACTCCCCAAATATGTTCGAGACACCACACATGCCCTCCATCTCCTCCAAGACTTCCGTTTCCCCGGCCCCCAATGTCTCATCTTCACCACAAATATCCAATCCCTCTACACCTCCATCCGCCATGACCAGGGCCTCCAAGCCCTCCATTTCTTCCACTCCCAGTGTCCCCAACAGTACCCTTCCACCGACACTCTCATTCGTTTGGCCAAAATGGTTCTCACCCTTAACAATTTCTCCATTGAATCCTCCCACTTCCTCCAGACCAAAGGGGTAGCCATGGGCACACGTATGGGCCCCAGCTATGCCTGTCTCTTTGTTGGCTACGTAGAACAGTTGATCTTCCGTAATTACACCGGCACCACTCCCCACCTCTTCCTCCGCTACATTGATGACTGCATTGGCGCCACCTCGTGCTCCCGCGAGGAGGTTGAGCAATTCATCAACTTCACCAAAACATTCCACCCTGACCTTAAATTTACCTGGACCATCTCCGACACCTGGCTCCCCTTCCTGGACCTCTCCATCTCCATCAGTAACGACCGACTTGACACTGACATTTTCTACAAACCCACCGACCCACAGCTACCTGGATTACACCTCGTCCCACCCTACCTC
>NC_057721.1:62514660-62574083 GCF_004010195.1 Chiloscyllium plagiosum | reverse complement strand
TCCTCCCACAGTCCAAAGATGTGCAGGTCAGGTGAATTGGCCATGCTAAATTCCCCGTAGTGTTAGTTAAGGGGTAAATGTAAGGGTATGGGTGGGTTGCGCTTCGGCGGGTCGGTGTGGACTTGTTGGGCCGAAGGGCCTGTTTCCACACTGTATGTTATCTAATCTAATCTAATGAACTCTTCAAGGCATCACTGTTTAATTCTCCAAGTTCTCTAGCATCCATGTCCTTCTCCACAGTGAATACTGATGTGAAATATTTGCTTAGTATCTCA
The DNA here is from genome assembly GCF_004010195.1 of Chiloscyllium plagiosum. Lineage (NCBI taxonomy): Eukaryota > Metazoa > Chordata > Chondrichthyes > Orectolobiformes > Hemiscylliidae > Chiloscyllium > Chiloscyllium plagiosum. Next base: position 62,573,808 of record NC_057721.1, on the reverse strand, counting down.
CCCAGCTCCTGTAGTTTCACACATAGATGGCCATGTTGATCTTTAAGAGGCCCTGTTGTTACACTAGTTACTCTTTTGGACTTATGAAATTTCTTTGGATTCTCCTTAACTTTATTTGTCATCTCTATCTCATGTCCCCTTTTTGCCCTCCTAATTTCCCTCTTAAATATACTTCTACTGCTGTTACACTCATCTAGGGATTCACTCGATCCCAGCTATCTGTATCTGATATGTGCCTCCTTCTATTTCTTGACCAGAGAATCAATTTCTCTCGTCATCCAGCATTCCCTACATCTACCGGTCTTGCCCTTCACACTAACAGGAACATAACTGTCTCTGAACTCTCATTATTTCATTTTTAAAGGCCTCCCATTTCCCCACCTTCCCCAATCAACTCTTGAAAGATCCTTTCTAATACCATCAAAATTGGCCTTCTTCCAATTTAGAACTTTCACTGTTAGATCAGTTCTATCTTTTTCTACAATTATTTTCAAACTTAGAGAGTTGTGACCGTTTGTTCCAAAGTGTTCCCTCCACCTCAGTCATTTGCCCTGCCTTATTTCCCGACAAAAGGTCAAATATTGCTCCTTCTCTCGTAGGTACATCCACAGACCGAACAAGAAAGTTTTCTTATTTCACACTTTATTCCCCATCAAATCCCTTAACGTTATGCCAAACCCAATCTATGTTTGGAAAGTTAAACTCCCCCACCATTACAACCCTATTTTTCTTACAGATATCTGAGATCTCCCTATGTATTTCATTCTCAATTTCCTGCTGACTGTTGGGGAGGTGGGGGCTATAACACAGTCCCATCAATGGAATCAACTCTTTTTTATTTCTCAGTTCTGCCCATATAACTTTACTAGACGACCTCCCAGGAATATCCTCCCTAAGTAGAGCCGTAATGTTATCCCAAACCAAAAATGCCACTCCTCCTCCTCCCTTACTTCTCTTTCTATCCTCCTATAGCATCTATATCCTGGAATATTAAGCTGTCAGTCCTGTGTATCCTGGAGCCACATTTCTGTAGCAGCTATGATATCCCAGTCCCATGTTTCTGTGAGACCTCTTGCTTTGAAGTAAATGCAGTTTCATTTATCAGTCTTACCTCGTTCTTTGCCAAGCTCTTGATGGCCTTGACCATTTGACTTGCTTCCCTTATATACTGTGCCAGCTCAGTTTTTTTCTCTTTTCTTATTGTCACTTTTGTTCCCTTTCACCCCCTTACTAGTTTAAAGCCTCTTGATTGGCACAAGCAAATTTCCCTGCAAGGGTGTTGATCTCTTCTAATTCAGGTGGAACTCATTCCTGAAATACAGGTAATTTCTGAAGAGATTCCAATGATCCAAAAATGTGAACCTTTGCCCCCTGCACCACCTCCTCAGTTACACGTTCATCTGCTTTATCCTCCTATTCCTACTCTCATATGGCTCCGGTAGTAGCCCAGTTATTACTAATCTCGTGCTTAGTTTTATATAACGTCTTTGCAGAACCTCATCCATACCTTTTCCTATGTCATTAGTACCAACGTGCACAACAACTTCCTGCTGGTCACTCTCCCCTTTCAGAGTATTTTACACTGTCTCCAATACATCATTTACCCTGGCACCAGAGAGTCAAGACACCATCCTAATATCTTGCAGACAGCTGCAGAACAATCTGTCTGTGCCCCAGTCTAGAGAGTCCCCCATTACAATTGATCGCTTGGAAACTGACATACCCCTCAGTACATTAGAGCCAGTCTTGGTACCAGTAACCTGTCTGTTATTGCTATACTCACCTGTGAACCTATTCCCCAACCCCTCTAAAGTATCCACAACAGCATAGCTGTTTGAGATGGGGATAGCCACCGGAAACCATTGCACTATCTAGCTACCTCGCCTATCATTTCTAATGGTCAACCATCTACCTGACTGTATCTGCAGTGTCTCCACATTCCTGAAAATGCATCCATCACACTCCTTTGCTCTTGTGAATCCCTCCATTGCTTGTAACTGCCGCTTCCACATATCCATGCGATCTGATAGAATTCACAACCAAACACACTTCCCTGCAGACATAGTCTTCAGGAACATTCAAATTCTCCCTGATCACCCACATCTGAGCAAATCACCCTACTAAAGACTATTTCTGCCCATTTAACAATCTACAGACCAGAAATACTTTGTTCAAATCCAGTATTAGCAGTCTTATTGATCAAAAACACTGCTCTGGGATAACTTACTACCAATCATTCATATTAAAATGTTAATTGAGAGAGTTCACTGTTTAAACATAAGAAGAAAAAAATGTGCCCTCATCTTCCTCACTATTATGGATTTACAACAAAACAGAGAAAAAAAATTCAAAAGAGCTGGCACAGAATCAATGGGCCAAATGGTCTCATAATGTGCTCTTCTGGTCTATGATTCTATGAAAGCCCCACATAATCACAAATTTATGCAACAGGCAGTTTAAGCGTGGTTGGAGGAAGTTGTATGAAATTTAGAACGACAATATGTCTTTCCCAGGTTTGAGACTAAAACGGGTTCACGTGGAAAGAATTTACACAGAGATTGGTTGCAATATCTCACAGTCAATATCTGGAAACACTTGGTAGTGATAAACAGAGGACTTCAAAAACAAAGATTTTATTCTCTCCGCAATTCAAGCTACAACCATTGGAAGAACCCATAGCCTGAAGCAGCCCACAGGAGCACATTAGCTTCTGCTCCCTAGTCTCAACACAGAGATGGAGACTGTGAGATTGGGCAGAGCAACTTGCTCGCTTGAACTCAGAACTGTCCCAGAGCAGTAATGGATAGAATAAGGTTCAGTAAGTATAAGGCCTTGGACCTCATTTGAATTAATCTTGAAAGCTAAAAGCAATTGTTTTGAGATCCAAGGCAGCTCACCAACAAAGCAGATTTAAATATTGGGCCACTGCATCGCTAACTGTGCCCTCAGGTATATCCTCGGAAAAAATGAAGGGAATGAGGAAGTGAGGGAGGTGAACAGGCGAGGATACAGACTTAGCAATTGGAAAAGCAGCAAGGCAGCTGAGAAGGAAGAACAGTCAGCAGAGGGTCAGGCAAAGGTGTGGGAGTTGCTGAAAAGCAAGAAGCTGTTGGCTTGTATTTAAATAGCGCCTTTCTCCACTCAGCAGCAGTGATGACCAAGCACAGTTAAAAGGCAACGTGACAAGCAACTTGTATATATACGTCCCATTAACAATAATGTTTAGAGAATTTGTTTTTTTTGTGATGTCTGTTGAAGACTAGGATACTGGGGATAACTCACTGCCCTTCTTTGAGTAGAATTTTTTATGTCCGTTTGGAAAGGCAGGTGAGACCTTAGCTTAATTTTCCCTGTGCATGTTCTCCCCATGTTTGTGAGGGTTTCATCCCGGTGCTCTGGTTTCCTTCCACAGTCCAAACATGCTCAGGTTAGGTGGATTAGCCATGCTAAATTGCCATAATGTCCAGGGATGTGTAGGCTAGATGGGTTAGCCATGGGAAATGCAGATTTACAGGGATAGGGTAGGGGTCTGGGTCTGGGTGGGATACTGCTTGGAGGGTCAGTGTGGATTCAATAGACTGAATGACCTGCTGCCACACTGTTGGGATTCTACAATTCTATGATTTATGATCAATTCCACACCTGAAAGACAGGGCAGTGATCCCTTATCTCCAGGGAAATTATAGAATCATAGAGTCATAGAGATGTACAGCACAGAAACTCATCAAACTCATGATCAAACTCATCCATGCCAACCAGATATCTGAAATAAATGTAGTCCCATTTGTCAGTATTTGGCCCATATCCCTCTAAACCTTTCCTATTCATATACTCATCCAGATGCCTTTTAAATATTGTAATTATACTAGCCTCCACCACTTTCTCTGGCAGCTCATTCCATACATGCACCAGCCTCTGCCTGAAAGAGGTGCCCCTTGGGTCCCTTTTAAATCTTTCCCCTCTCACCTTAAACCTATGCTGTCTAGTTTTGGACTCTTTTACCCCAGGGAAAAGACCCTGTATATTTACCCTATCCATGCCCCTCATGATTTTATAAACCTTTATAAGGTCACCCCTCAGCCTCTGACACTCCAGGGAAAACAGCCCCAGCCTATTCAACCTCTCCCAATAGCTCAAGCCCTCCAACCCTGGCAACATCCTTGTAAATATTTTCTGAACCCTTTCAAGTTTCACAACACCCTTCCTATAGCAGGGAGACCTGAACTACACACAATATTCCAAAAGTGGCCTGAACCAATGTCCTATGCATCCATAACATGACCTCCCAACTCCTATACTCAATGCTCTGACCAATAAAGGAAAGCATACCAAATGCCTTCTTCACAATCCTATCTACCTACAACTCTACTTTCAAGGAGCTATGACCCTGCACTCCAAGGTTTCTTTGTTCAGCAACACTCCCCAGGACCTTACCATTAAGTGTATAAGCTCTACCCTGATTTGTCTTTCCAAAATGCAGCACTTCACATTTACTTAAATTAAGTTTCATCTGCCACTCCTCGGCCCATTGGCCCATCTAATCAAGATCCTGTTGTACTCTGAGGTAACCTTCTTCGCTGTCCACTACACGTCCAATTTTGAGAAAGTGGGGACTGTAGATGCTGGAGATCAGAGTCGAGAGTGTGGTCCTGGAAAAGCATAGCAGTTCAGGCAGCATCCGAGGAGCAGAAATGATGAAGGGCTTATGCCCGAAACATCGATATTCCTGCTCCTCAGATGCTGCCTGACCTGCTGTGCTTTTCCAGCACCTCCAATTTTAATTTCACCTACAAACTTACCATGTCCTTAATGGAACTTATTGAGAGTTTGCTGGAGTCCTGTGGAGGTTTTAATAAAAGCCCCAAACATTATCCAGGTTATGTAAGCAATAGAACATAGACCATAGAACAGTACAGCACAGTACAGGATTCTGGATTAGTGGTGCTGGAAGAGCACAGCAGTTCAGGCAGCATCCAAGGAGCACTGTACAGGCCCTTCGGCCCTCGATGTTTTTTTATGTTAGCCTTTTATCCTGCTCTAAAATCAGACTAACCTACATACCCTTCATTGTACTATCATCCATGTGCCTATCCAAGAGTTGCTTCGAATGTGGCAGCTTTCCCTTCAGAACTGGAAGCATTTATGCTTTTGTTCTGGGATGGATTTTCAGGAGTTTTCTGAGTGGCTGTGTGTTTTTCAACTTCTGACAGAGGGATGGGAATGTTAATCCTCCCTACAGTCATGAACCATTCACCTCAGTAATGCTTTCCCTTCGTGATTTTCATCTGAGTGTCTGGGGGACACGAAGGGGATTTCCACTCAGCTTCACCTATCAGAATCGAATCTCTGCCATTTTGTTGCCTGTGTCACTGGCATCTTCTTTGGCCATTATCAGTTTTCAGTTGACTGTTTTCAATAACTGAGCAGATTTTCTTGTAAGACCAAATCATTCAATATTAACCATAGCATTTCAAAAGTGTTATTGAATACAGTGATGATGTAGACATATGCACTATGATTCATTTCTTTACAGGCTTATAGTTGATGTAAATATGAGCAGGATAATTATACTCAATTATTCTCATGATGAACACAGATGTGGCTGACACTAAATGCACAAGGCTTGTATAATATACTGGACAGCAGCTTGCTGGGATGCTAGTCTATCATTATGATTATTAATTTAAGATTACAATTACAATTTTTGCCGCTGCCTGTAGGATTCACAAAGTGCAGATTGCTGTCTGCTGTAAATGTTGCAAAAAATTAGACACAAAACCTGCCATTAAAATAAATCTCAGGTGAACAAGTTCAACTGAAATAAATGAGTCCTGCAGACCAGTGTGTGTCGTTTAATCAGACATTCAGGAGGCCATTCAGACTGCTCTCGGCCTGATGATTACTTATTTCCAAGATCAGTGAAGCACAATGGGATCAGATTTTGGAACGTACTGATAGGTTAAGGAGTTACTCCTTAGTGTGTAAAAATGCCAAGTTCCAAATCACTTGGAACCAATAAAAAAAAGACCATTCAACTCTGAAATGGCATGGCAGAAGGCTTTGATTTCTCAGCAGAGGGTATATCCCTTACTAAGCTTGCCGTCGTGCTCAGTTCACATTCTGGGAAAATTGAAGTGAGTGCAATGTGCTATTGTGACCAAGTGGGAGGGATGGCATGACTGAGTAGGGATAAAAGCTGCCAAATATCACTAATAGCAAACACTGCATACAGGCTTATTAACTAAATTAGCTTTGTGTACATAGTCTTATTACGGATCTGTTGTTTTTAATTATATTGCATGTTTTAACTGCAGAATTAGTTCAATGATGTGATCCCAGTACAGTGCCAAAGTAATATCAAGTACTGTCCATGCTGAAGTGAACAAAGTGAATTTTTTAGACAATGCTCTTCCAGCCGAGTGCATTGCATGTTGGGAGAGCACCAAGGTTGCGTGTTCTGTGGGCTGCTGGCTGCCCTTACAGATGCCACCTGTTTTCTCTGAAAAGAAAATGGTTTGTGCGGAACAAAATGTCAGAATGGCACTTAGGTTGTTGGTGACGATAGAGATCCGTCCTTTCTGGAGGAGAGGCCAAATAACACTAGACTTTCATTTTATACAAGCCTCTTCTGAGATTTCACTGTCAGAGGTTCAATCCAATCGGAGGTAATGTTTAGCTTGATATTAGGAGACCCTTCTTCATGCAGAATTAACACTAGGAGTGGGCTCTTGAGGTGAAGAGAAAAATCCTTTGCATCACTTAAACAACAAATAAATACAGCACTAATCAGAGTATAGGATTGTTTTGGATAGATTTAAGATGGGCTGAATGGACTTCTTCATCATTAAGTATTTTGTGACCTGTTCTACATGCATTACAAACTGGGTGCTATCAGAAGTGCAGAGCTGAAAGTCATATAACACACTGCCAAGACCTTTCAAAAAAACACTTGCAGACTAATAAAGCCAGGTAACCCACCTCCTGACTCCCAAATTCAGAAAGCCAATGATGATTCTATCAGAGTTTTCTGATCATGAGCACAACAGTACTTACTTGTGCATATTTGCTCTGAAGGGTAGAAATCTCCTACACTCCTACAGCCTACAGCCCTTAACTGATTGAGCATTTCACTCATTCCAGATCAGCAATTTTGTCTGGCTCATGAACTGATGTTGACTTTTGTGTTTGGTAACCTGTCTACTTGGGTAACATTTGAGTTTCATGTTTGGGGTTTGAAGATTCCTTTTAAATAATTAAGATACAACAGGATGGCTATGGCAGTTTAAGTCATGCATCAGCTCAGGTTACGCTATCTTGACTTGACTGATTGCATTCTGGCCTTTATGTCAGAGGGCTGTGCATTTGACACCACTCTCATTTATAACTGGGGCTGGTTGTGTTCTGCAAATCAGAGACTGTGGCCTGGATTTCCACTGAGTTGGGAACCTTTTATAAATGGAGGTTGTGGGTGGGGGGGGGGGGGGATTAGTGCGGAGAAGGGGCAGTTGACTCCAAGTTTCCCAATCCCTCACTCACTGGCTTTCTGACTGTTGGTATCAGGAGATGAGTTACCTGCCTAAGAATTCCTGGCGTTGGATCAGCTTTGGCAGTCATATATGATGGTTGCAGTTCATATTTTGGCCAATGGTAACCTTCAGGAAGTTGCTAGTCAGAGATTCAGCAAGGGTAATGCCAAGGAGAGTTGGTTAGACTCTCATTAGAGACAATCACTTGGGCAGCATGAATGTTACTTTAAGATTCTGTATCCTGCTGCTGTCATTCTAGTGAATGCCTCTCCTCTAAGGCCAAAGTATCCTCCCTGAGGAGCAGTGCTATTTTCATCACCATCAATTGTAGTTAATAGAAATAATAATCTGTGGATCTGTGGAAATAAAGATCTGTGGATATGTGAAGTGCTCTTTTTACACAACTGCACAAAGTCAATATCTACCCAAGTAATCAAAGTCCTTTTCATTTTCTTTTCAGTTTTTCCAAATCAGAAATGGAATATAAGGCAGGGAAGGAAAAGTGAACTATTAATAAAGCACCTTTGTGTACTTATATCCCCAATGCTATTGAAATCACTGAGAAATCTGGGACCTGCCTGATGTAAAACTAAGACTGCACTATGTTTGTTACCTAGAAAATTAGTAAAGTCTCATTTGATGATCAAATATGACACAACTGTATCTTTGCAGCAGCAGTCAATGTTTGATTGCAGATTCTGAAACATGCAAATCGATACCTGCTCTGTTGCCTGGCAACATCAAATGGTTTATCTGGGAAAGGAATGCAGGGCATTTGAAGACTGTCATGCACTGGGGAACATGTCTCCTCTGAGAAATATAGCACTAACGAATTAAAACATGTCAGAGTAAGGGGAGAGGGTGTCAACTTGCTTCAAATTGCCTTTGGATTTGCTTGTGTGTGTCCTTACAAGTGGAAACTGCGATCAGAAACTGTGACAGTTCAAAGTTCACTGATTAGTCCTCTTGTTCCACACTCAGAGAGGCAGCAGCCGCAAAGTGAACAGGAGCAGTGTGTCCCTGCGAAAAGAACCAATTATTTATCTCAGAAAACTCTGTTTCTCCAGAATTCTCTTTTAAAAAGAATCCCTTATTATTTTGTTCTGTATCAAATGTGGTCGAAAAGTTCAAAGCTGGAAATTGTGATTTTGACCAATTGTGTAAGACAGGTGAATTGACTGCCCCTTCACAGTTATCCCAGTTTCTTCCATTGACATCAATGATGGATCAGAGAAATTGCAAATACTTTCATCTCTCGACACAAAAAAAATCAGTGACAGATTCACTCTCTCATCTAGATTAGATTACATTACAGTGTGGAAACAGGCCCTTCGGCCCAACAAGTCCACACCGACCCGCCGAAGCGCAACCCATACCCCTACATTTACCCCTTACCTAACACTACGGGCAATTTAGCATGGCCAATTCACCTGACCTGCACATTTTGGACTGTGGGAGGAAACCGGAGCACCCGGAGGAAACCCACGCAGACACGGGGAGAATGTGCAGTCAGTCAGTCGCCTGAGGCGGGAATTGAACGCGGGTCTCCGGCGCTGTGAGGCAGCAGTGCTAACCACTGTGCCACCATGCCACCCATGATGATTTGTGAAAAAATGGTCCACTTGATCATCTCCAGATTCCTGACTGGGCCTAATAGCTGATGTTTCCCTCACTGATATCTAAGTTCTCAACGGACCCATTTAATGTGTTAAATTTGATTTCAATTTTATTGTCACGTGTATTTTACAGTAAGAATGCAGTAAAATACAAAGAAGACTTTCATTTGTCTCCACAAAATAGCATTATTTTGAATAATTTAAGAGTAAGGAGAAAGAAGAAGGATAGAGCTTGAAGAGAGTCCATCAATCCTGAGCCAGTACATCACCGTCAAAACGATGCCTCCGCTGCTATCCTTCCACCACCACTGTCTAACCAGACTCAACCAACATCAAAATCTTGAGGTGCCATCTTTGTTGCTGGGCTGATTCTCCTCCACTATTACCTCGCTGCCCCCTGCACTGAACTCACCAATGTCAACGTCGTGCATCTCATCATTGGACCCACCTCATCGGTGTTGCCGTGATGCCTTTCTGCCACCACCAGTGCCAGACCCAACCAACAACAGTTGCCAAGCCTTAGGTGCCATCTTTAGCCGCTGGGCCTCCCTCAACGATGTCATTTCTGCCAACGTAGCAGCTGCCAATTCCAGGTCCTGTGCTTGCTCCAGAAAAGTAAGTAGGGGCTGACTCACCTCCACTTGGGCTCCGCACCCTGTGTCTGCTTGAAGTCTACATGCTGGGCTCTCAACGCCACCAATGCCGTCCAAGCACAGTAAAAGGTAACTAAGTAAGCAAAGAGATAGAAGAAAAATAATAAGAAAAGGAAAATCAGTCAGAGCTGACATGCTCTGGCACAGGAGTCCAACTCACAGCCATCTTGGACCAGAGGAAAAACTTCTCCTTTCAACAGTCAAAGGGCCAAAGGGTAAGAAAGCACTCCACTGTTTAGCTATGGTACCAACAGACTAGTTGGACAGACTAGTTGTAGGCAGATCCACTCATAAATTGGCACATCCATTTAATGTCTGATAAACATTTCCACCATACAGGCTTCTTGAAACTGAAATGACAACTCTTATTCTTCTCAGTTTGAAATTCTTCTTGTTTACCGTAGTCAGGGCATTATCCATATTTCTCAAAGTCTTTATCACTAACCATTATATTCTATCTCTTCTTAATTGTGTCAAAATCCTATCTTCCAGTGATTCCACGTTCTCCCCTGGAACTCTAGGGGGCAGAACTTTATAGGAATTATGACAGTTTATAAGAAACCTTGTGGCACATCTCCAACCTATTACAGAACACTTCAGTGCTACACCTTGGGCTGACCTGGCATTTACCCTTGTAATGTTTCAGAAGGGACACTGTACTTTAAGGGACACACCCACCCAGTTCATGGAATTGACCAGGGTGCATCTTCAAGCTCTTTACTCACAGTTTCCTTGCATTGCCTATTTGCACTTTTCCCCCTCAGCCAGAGATACCAGGCTCATATTACTTCTACCTTGCCTTCCTGTTTAATGCTGACATAAAGGAATAAAAGCTTCTCAGAGTTGACAGCAGGTTTCAATCAAGTCAAAGCGGAGAGCCTTCTCAGGAGATTCTGAGAAGGGCCAAAGGGCCTGAACTGCACTATATTGTTCTATGTTCTAGGTCCTATGTCCTGGCACACAGAGTCATGACAGCTAGCCAGCTGGGACTCTAAGGGTTCAGTGAAACTTCTCCAAATATCAGTTTGAACAAAATCCCAAATATTTGCATGCACTATCATTTGCAGTTGTAAATTACACAACTTTCCCAATGGGCGACTCAGTAAGATAAGAGTCCATGGTGTTGGGGGTAGTATATTGGCATGGATAGAGGATTAGCTTACTAATACCAGACAGTCTGGATAAGGGGACCTGTTACTAGAGAAGTGTCACAGCGATCAGTGTTGGGGCCACAATTATTTACAATATGGTTAATAACATGGATTATGGAAGCGAATGTGCTTTTGCGACTTTTGTAGTCAAGACTAAAATAGGTGGGAAGGCAACTGGTCAGCCTGGGGGCAGTCAGCAGTGAGACACCGCTGTGGAGGAGATCGAGCCCAGTGCAGGGGAAAGAATGAGCCCAGTGCAGGGGGAGAGAATGAGCCCAGTGCAGGGGGAGAGAATGAGCTCAGCGTGGGGGGGAGAATGGGCCCAGCGTGGCGGAGAGAATGGGCCCAGCATGGGAGAGAGAATGGGCCCAGTGTGGGGTAGAGAATGGACAAAGTATGGACAAAATCGATCCCAGTGCGGAAGAGAATGGGCCCAGTATGGACAAAATCGATCCCAGTGTGGGGCAGAGAATGGGCCCAGTATGGACGAAATTGATCCCAGTGTGGGGCAGAGAATGGGCCCAGTATGGACAAAATTGATCCCAGTGTGGGGCAGAGAATGGGCCCAGTATGGACGAAATCGATCCCAGTGTGGGGCAGAGAATGGGCCCAGTATGGACAAAATTGATCCCAGTGTGGGGCAGAAAATGAGCCCAGTGTGGAGGAGATTGATCCCAGTGTGGGGGAGAGAGAATGAGCCCAGTGTGGAAGAGATTGATCCCAGTGTGGGGGAGAGAGAATGAGCCCGGTGTGATGATGCTGTCACTTTAACAAGGTTATTTTGTCCTTGGGTTTTTTTCGAAGGGAGGTCATAAAAGCAGAGGTGCTGAGGAAGAGCCTAGTTTAACAATGGCAGGGGAGTGGCCAGTTCTCCCAGTTCAGTTCTTTTCTAGTTTGGTTTTGCTGTGGCAGTCACAAGATGCTGAAGTCTAGGAAGATTGCAAACTTCAGCAAGTGATTCCTGACTGACATTCTCTCTGAAATCTCTTTGGATGTTGTTCCCTCCCCCCCTCTAAAGAATCTGTGTTTCTATTTACTATTTTTGGCAAGGGGTGTGTTTATGGGATGTTACTGGTTTAGAACAGCTCCTTAGTTAAGTTGCTGTATCAAGTTGGTTAAGTTTTACAATAGTTAAGTTATACTAAATTCTGTTTTCTTTTGTTTGTATTTTAATGGTAGCATTTAAATAAATTCTGTTTAGCTCTATGCCGAGTGGTTTGACCAGCTGCATCACACCTAGAATATCCACTTCACATCTGCTTTTAAAATAAGAAAAGGTTAGGGTGACTGGATGTTGCATAACACCAGCACGGAGGAGGTCAAGCGCAATGTGGGGGAGAGACCGAGCCCAGGGCAGGGGAGAGATCGAGCCCAGTGTGGGGGGAAAGATGGAACCCATGGTGGAGAGAGAGATCGAGCCCATGGTGGGGGGAAAGATTGAGCCCAGGGTGGGGAGAGATACTGAACCGAGGGCATGGGGGAGAGAACGAGCCCAGGGCATGGGGGAGAGATCGAGCCCAGGGCAGGGGAGAGATCGAGCCCAGTGTGGGGGGAGAGATGGAACCCAGGGTGGAGAGAGAGATTCAGCCCATGGTGGGGGGAGAGATCGAGCCCAGCCCAGGGCAGTGGGGAGAGATCAAGCCCAGAGCAGGGGGAGAGATCGAGCCCAGGGTGGGGAGGGAGAGATCGAGCCCAGGGCAGTGGGGAGAGATCAAGCCCAGAGCAGGGTGGGGGGGGAGAGATCGAGCCCAGGGCGGGGGGAAGAGATCGAGCCCAGTGCAAGGGAGAGATCGAGCCCAGTGCAGGGGAGAGAGAGATCGAGCCCAGAGCGGAGTGGGGGTGGGGGGGTGTGGGGGATGTGGGGGAGAGATCAAGCCTCTCAAAAGGAGTACAAGGCCTCATGGTAAAAATCCAGCGTGAAGCATCTGCAGACCCATGGCTAACAGAGGACTGTAATGCTGACCTCTAACCTATTTCTTTATTTTTCAGCTTTGTACCTAAGATGGTATTGGGAACAGCAACTTTGTAAACTTGTACTCCTGTATCCCTGTAATTGAGTACACATGTCAATAAAACCTAATTCTAATTCTAATTCTAATTCTAATTCTAAAATAATCTGCTGAGGGATATTGACAGGTTAAGTGAGTGAGCAAAAACTTGGCAAATAGAATATAATGTTGGAAATCTGTGAGCCTGAAGAAGGGCTCATGCCCGAAACGTCGATTCTCCTGCTCCTTGGATGCTGCCTGACCTGCTGCGCTTTTCCAGCAACACATTTTCAGCTCTGATCTCCGGCATCTGCAGTCCTCACTTTCTCCTACACAGTGGAAGTCACCAGCAGCATGCCAGAAATTCAAGAGAATCAGGGGATAGAGGTGAGTGTAATGGTTGCCTTGAAGGAATAGGTGCTGGGGAAGCTAAAAGGGCTGAAGGTGGATAAATCATCTGGACCAGATGGACTATACCAGATAAATTCTGAAGAAGGTAGTTTAGGAAATTGTGCAGGCATTCGTGGTGATTTTTCAGGAACTACTGGAGACATGGATGGTGCCAGAGAACCAGAAAATGGCTAAAGTAACACCCTATTTAAGAAAGGAGGGAGGCAGAAAATAGGAAACTGTAGGCTAGTTAGCCTGGCCTTAGTCATTGGTAAGATTTAGAGTCCTTAATAAAAATGAGATTGTGAGTATTCGGAAGTGCATAGCAAAATAGGGCTGAGTTAGCACAGTGGTGTCAAGGGAAGGACATGCCTGACAAATCTGTTAGAATTCTTTGAGGAGGTAACAAGCAAGTTAGATAAAAGAGAGCAAATGGACGTAATATATTTGGATTTCCAGAAAGACTTTGAGAAAGTGCTGCAGAGGAGGCTGCTAAATAAGTTAGGAACCTATGGTGTTACAGGCAAGGTATTGGGATGTATGGAGGATTGGCTGAATGGCAGAAGGCAGAGAGTGGGGCTATGAGGGTCTCATTCAGAATGGCAGCCGGTGGCTAGTGGTGTTTCACAAAGGTCAGTGTTGGGACCAAACTATTCATGTTATACATTAATAATCTGGATGAAGTAACTGAGGGCATTATTGCTAAGTTTGCAGATGACACAAAGATAGATAGAGTGACAGGTCGTGTTAAGGAAGTGAGGAAGCTGGAGAAGAACTTGGACAGGCTAGGAAATTGGACAAAGAAGTGACAGATGGAATACAATGTGGGAAAGTGTAAGGTCATGCACTTTTGTCAGAAGAATAGACGCAAAGATGATTTTCTAAATGGGAAAAAGGCTTGAGAAATCTGAAGCACAAAGGAACTTAAGAGTCATAGTTGAAGATTCTCTTGAGGTTAACATACAGGTTCAGTTGGCAGTTAGGAAGTCAAATATAATGTTGCCATTCATTTCAAGGGGCTCAAATAGAAGAGCAGAAATATACTACTGAGGCTGCATGAGGCTCCAGTCAAACTGCATTTAGATTATAGTGAGCAGTTTTGGTCTCTGTATCTAAGGAAGGATGTGCTGACCTTGGAGGGGGGATCTGGAGGAGGATGACCCTGGGGATGGAGGAGGATGACCCTGGGGATGGAGGGCTTGTCATATGAGGAACGGTTGAGTGCTCTGAGTCTGTAATATGATGACATTTTGAAGAGTATGGGTAGATCTACTTGAAATGTAAAGAATACTGAGAGATCTGCGTAGAGCAGACATGAAGAGGATGTTTCCACTAGCGGGAGAGACTAGGACCCAGGCGCACAGCCTCAGAATGAAGGGACACCCTGTTGAAACTAACATGAGCAGGAATTTCTGTGGAACTCCTTGTTGCAGAGGGCTGTGATGGCTGAGTCATTGAAGACAGAGATAGACAGGTTCTTGACTAGCAAGGTGATTAAGGATTATGGGGAGAAGGCAGGCGAATGGGATTCAGGAACATATCCTCCTTGACTGAATGGTGAAGCAGACCCGATGGACAGAATGGGCTGATTCTGCTCTTATATCTTATGGTCTTAAATTTTCGGATCCGGTGACACTTCATAACAGCATAAATAGCTTGCTGCAGTGTTCCAATGAGCTTCAGCCCAAGCTCGAAAAACAACATCTCATTTTCCAATTGGGGACCCTGCAGCCTCTAGGACACAACATCAAATGTGAGAACTTTAAAGCCTGATTTCACCCTTTTCTGTTTTATCCCCATCCCCATGGCCAGTCCTGTCCTTTCAGCACAGCCAGCTCATTCTCACCCACCCTTGGCCCTTTTATCACTGACATGGGTTGCTTTTAGCACAGCCTACCCATTCTCTCCCACTCCCAGATCTCATTATCACTTATTCAACTTCTCCTCTGTCCTGGCCTACTATGAGTAATCCCTTTGTCTGCCTACCCCTTTCATCTCTCTCTCTCTCCCTCTCTCTCTGAACTCTGTCTCCATCTATCCACTCACCTCTCCCCTGGTCCCCCAATCTCATTTTCAGCATAAATGTCTTTTTTTTCTAGCTTGCTGTCAGTTCTGATGTAAAGTCATGGTACTCGAAACGTTAACTGTTTTCTCTCCCCACAGATGCTGCCAGACCTGCTGAGTTTTGCCAGCTTTAGTTTCAGGTTACCTTTGTTTTCTATTATTATGGTGAACTATCTTATGGCACTACTACAGTTCATGTTGTTATGAAGAGGCTTTATATCAAATATGACTTATAGGATTTAAGATTTGAAAGATTGTGGAAAAGTTGATTTATTTCAAGTTCTGTGAAAATACCTGGAGTGGTTTTCTTAAAAGAGGTTATTGAAAGGTCACTGAGGATGTTGAAAATTTTTTTAAAGGCTTCCTAGAAATCATGTGACTGGTGGTAATGTTTATTCTCCTAGGTAAAAATAAGGACTGCAGATGCTGGAAACCAGAGTCTAGATTAGAGTGGTGCTGGAAAAGCACAGCAGGTCAGGCAGCATCCGAGGAGCAGGAAAATCGACGTTTTGGGCAAAAACCCTTCATCAGGAATAGAGGCAGGGTGCCTGCAGAGTGGAGAGTTTATTCTGTTGCAGACCCTGCTGTGTTGAATGGTGACTGTATTGGAGAGGCTGTTGCTCTATAAGATCTTCAAAGTGCAACTCAGCTGATCCGTTCACATTTCCTGTGAAGAAAACACTGTCTTTTAGTTCAAGGTGAAACCTATTTGTTTTACTGAAGGAGTGATTTCAGGCACTTCTCAATAGTATATTTCCAGAGCAATCTGTGTCTACCATGACTCCAGTAATAAGAAAAATAGGGTAACATCTTTGGATCATGCTGTGCTCTGTCCTTTTGCCTTCGAGAATAATCTATTGGCCAAAGTGCTTTTTTTTTCAGAAAGTTAATCTCTGCAGAGAAGTCTGTTCTTTTCTATTTTCCTAAAATAAAACTCCTGAGATATGTTTTGGGGTTATTTCGAGGGATAAACAATTATAATTTTGTAATGCTGACTGTGTGTTAGCAGCTATTTCATCTTCATTGAATAAGTTTTGTTTTGATAATAAACCACTAATTCTGCTTAGTAAAAAAAACCTGCTTGAAGATCTTTTTATTTAACAGGAAATATAGATAAGGTATTTCATTGTTCATCTCATTGACTGGAAATTGCACCTTTATTTAATGTTGTAACTCATGGAGTTGTGGCACTGGAGAGACAATGCACTCCTCCAGCCTTGATTGTAACAATGTGGTGTAGATATACCTCAAATGTTGTTAGGAAAGGAATTTGAGGATTTTGGCCTAGCCATCAATGATATATTTCCAAGTCAAGGTGACATGTGGCTTGGAGGGAGCTTGTGGTGGTGCTGCCACTGGTCATAATCACTGGATGACTTCCTTAGTTATGCATCAAGCACAGAAACCACAATACAAGCAGAGATTTTAAAAAATGGCTGGTTAAAATGGAATTTAAGAACATACAGGAGCAGAGGATTCAGAGGCTTTCTGATATCCTTCATTCCCCATTTTCTCAGAGATCAATTCAATTCTCCGTCAAATTATTCACACTATTTCCTTCTCTGCAAACTTGGGCAAGCCGTTTCAAATTAGTTAAGCAGGCAGGCTATCTTTTCTGGGCACAGTATTTGATCCAGGTGACAGAGTCTCACCCATAGCGTGGAGATTTGATGAGGGCCCAGCAATGGTTCCTTTCGGGAAGGTCCACAGTATTGAGAGTTACACTGAAGTGGCCAGCATTGGGCTTTCCCTGGGACCTGGGACACACCCTGAGCTCTACAAGGATCATTTATCTGTGTCTTGAATGACAATGACTGTAGTGCTCACTGCTGTGAGATTCTACTTTTGAACTCTTGCCATGTTAGTGCATCTCCACTCAAAACAACTGTTGCTTTTGAAAGTTTATCCACTTCAAAAACTTGCCAATTCTGCTTTAATGCCTTGTGGATTTCTTATCCTAATACAGTTACCTGATGACCTGGTCTCCCATAGTAAGTGTGTTGACTCTTGGTGTGTGGGTTACTGAGCATTTTTTCTACAATCAGTGACACCCCTCAAACTAGATAACCAACAACAGCAGAAAAGGCCTATTCATGTGAGCCTTTTGTCTTAGTTGTGAGCAAAAGACTCCTGAGATAATTCAACACACATGCCATAGCAAATAGTACCATGATGTAAATGTGTTGATGTAGTTAAGTCATGGGGGAGGGCAGGAAATGGGACAAAAGAAGGATACCACCATTAAACAGTCAGCACAATGGCATGCTTCTGTGCTATAATAGTACGTTCGCTGATTCTAATTTGCAGGATCACTACGTCCAATTTGTTTCTCTACAAGCTACTGTCCCTAATCCTCGGGACCCAACAGAAATCTGCACTGAAACAAAGTGTTCATTAATTTTCTTCCTTTTCCAATCTATTACAAATTGATCCTCTATATTCCCAGAGAAACAGGCTGGATTTTATTCTGGTTCTGTACTTCTAGTTTCCAGGTACAGCCATAAACTAAACTCATTTTGCTAGGTAAGGGTTAATTAATTATGCAGGGCAAGTTCATGGTGGGATAGTCCTCACATGCAGCGAGTCCACTACTACTGACCAGGGATATTACGTGATGCAGGAGATCCACCACATTGCTTTAAGATGGATGTGCCACATTCAGGGAGAGACATGAGGGCACCAACGCACCAGGGACTGAAGATTCTGTTGGTACCAGGAAAGAATCTGAAGAAAGGGAGAGTTTGAAAGAAAAGTCATAATAGACTCAAATAGTAATTCAGTTTCTCTCTCCACAGAGGCAACCAGAATGGCTGAGTTTCTCCAGCATTCTCTATGTTTGTTTGAAGAAAGGGAGAGTTGTCTACTATTCGGTCTCACCCTCTATATTAGTGTCCAAAGCAGACTGCATCATCAGTGATGTTAGAGCACACGTGGTTGAACCTGAGTGAAGATTTTGCAGTAAAATTAGCACAATCTTATCTGTCTACATTGAGCAAATAATTATGAATGTTCATAGGAACACAGGACTTAGGAGTAGGAATCGACTTGTTGGTCTTGCAAACCTGCTGCACCACTCAATAAGATCGTGGCTGGTCTGGTTGTGGTCTTATCACTGCTTTCCTGATGGTAGCTCACAATCCCTGGCTGGCTTGTCCAAAAACATCTCTCTAACTCAGCCTTGAATAAATTTCAATACTTTCTTATCGTGTTGAGTCCTTCCATTTGTCTCAGGTTCCCAGACCTGCCCAGATATGGTAGAGAAGAATTTTTTTCCCAGAATGATCAGAAGGGTCTAACTATCTCACCTTCAAGTTATCTTCACAGTCCCTGTTGCCCAGAACATTACAGTGCAATATCAACTTTCCTTTCAAAATCAAATGGGCAAGATTTTGATTCACTTTTAAATTCAACTGTGTGAACACGAGGCAATGGCCTAGTGGTAGTATTGCTGGAATATTAACCCAGAAACTCAGCTAACATTCTGGGGACCCGGGTTTAAATCCCTCAATGGCAGATGGTGCAATTTGTTTAAAAAAATGTGGAATTAAGAATCAACTCATGAATATTGCTGATTGTCAGGAAAGCCACATCTGGCTCACTACATCCTTCAGGGAAGGATATCTACCAGCCTTATCTGGCCTACACATGACTCCAGTCCCAGAGCAATGTGGTTGACATTTTGCCCTCTGAAATGGCCTAGCAAGCCACTCAGTTCAAGGTCAACTAGGGACGGGCAGTAAGTGTTGGCCAGCCAGCAATGCCCATATCTCATGAGGATTCAACCATTCGGCCGCTTGAACCTGTTCTACCGTTCAATGAGATCATAATGATTTGTGGTCTAACTCCATTTGGCCAATATCCTGTAATACCTTTGCTTAACAAAATGTTATCTGTATCAGATTTTAAATTAACAACTGATGCAGCATCCATTGCCGTTTGTGGAAAAGAATTCAAAACATCCACCACCCTTTGTTCAGAAGTACATTTGAACATCTCTCCTGAACTGTCTGGCCCTAATTCGCGGTCTATACCCCCTAATTTAGAATCCCCAACTGGTGGAAATCGTTTATCTTTATCTCCCCTCTGTTTTTGTGTTAATAGCTTGAAGACTTCGATCAGATCACCCCTTCTAAATTCTCGAGAAAATAAACCTAATTTGTATAATAGCTGCTCATAACATAATGTCTGAAGTCCCGGTATCATTCTTGTAAACCTATGTTGTACTCCCTCCAAGGCCATTATATCCTTCCTTAGGTATGATGCCCAGATCTTCTCACAGTTCTCAAAGTGGGCTGTAACCAGGGTTTTGTTTATCTACAGTATAACTTCTGTATCCTAGTCCTGAAATCCCCCACCCTAAGGAAATAAACATTTACCATTCGTTTTGTCTATATCCCTCGTGATTTATGAACCTCTATAAGGTCACCCGTCAACCTCCTACACTCCAGTGAAAAAAATCAAATGGTACGGTAAAGTCGTATCGATGGGGTAAAATTGCCTTTCACAACCCCATACCTTCAACAGTCTTACTTGCAGTCCATGCAGAAAACACAAAGATCCAGACATTCATCACATTGGAGAGTCTCCACTGTGGGGAAAATGATACCAAAGACTTAAAATTACAAGCTCCATCCTGGAACATGCAGCTAACTTTATCCTGGGGATGGGAGTGCATCCAGGGTGTGTTTTGTGAATAAACAATTTATGGAGCAACTTACCATTTAAGACATCAGCCTCCACTGAAGAGGGGTGCCTGTAGCATGGAACTTGTAGTGCGTACATTAGACCTGCTTAGAGAAGATCTGAACTTTGTGGATATGTTTCTAACAACAGGATATCCCTTTGGAGAGGTTAAATATCCCTTTCGATGTGGTTCCAGGACAACATTAGCAAGGGCCATGGTACATTTTAGGAGGTCAGGTAAGCCTTTGATTTTCTTAAAGTATACTTGAATGTGTCTAAAAATGCATACACATTGGAAGTGTTAAGCTGTCAAAGATTATCCATGATTTGGAGATGCTGGTGTTGGACTGGGGTGTACAAAGTTAAAAATCACACAACACCAGGTTATAGTCCAACAGGTTTAATTGGAAGCACTAGCTTTCGGAGCGATGGTCCTTCATCAGGTGATGGTGGAGGGCTCAATCCTAACGCACAGAATTTATAGCAAAAATTTACAATGTGTTGTAACTGAAATTATACATTGCAAAATTGATTGTCTGTTAAGCCTTTCATCTGTTAGAATACAGCGCTAGTTTCACTTCTTTCATGTGTAAATCACAAAACCTTTTTTAAAAAAAGTTGCATTCTCGTGTTAGCTAGACAATACGTTGAAGGTGTTAGCCCCCTGTGTTCTCTGTCAATGCCACGATGTTTAGATTGATTCTAATCTAAAAAGAGAGATAACGGAGTTTTACATGAATTCATGCAGTTTTTGAGCTAAGAGTTCTACATGAATGCATGCAGTTTTTGAGCAAAATTCAATGTAACCCTGCAAGATTATCCAAGAACTGTAAAGCTGTCAAAGGATTGTCAAAGATGTCAAGGAGTGTCAAGTGATTTAACTTTTATTGACTTTAAATTAAAAAGGAATGTCTGTGCAGTTTACTCTTTAAATCAGCTATTTCTGTTTTTGACTATGTATTGATTTGAGTCTAGAGTGACCATTGTAGGGTTTGTGCTAAGTGGTGGACTTTAGGACCGAAAATGATCTTGTTCACGGCCTGTGAAATCTTTGATTGACCGATCCACGTGGTTGTAGGATACAAAATAAAAAAAAAGAACTGTCCATGCTGGAAATCAGACCACAAACTGAAAGTGCTGGAGAAACTCAGCAGTTCTGACAGAGTCTGTGGAGAGAAAATAAAGTTAATGTTTCAAGTTCAGTGACCCTGCTTTGGAGGCCCTTCTCCAAAAATGCTACCAGATCTACTGAATTTCTCCAGCAATTCCTGTTTGTGTAGAATACAAATGTTTGTTTTCACTTCAGATTAATTTAAGAGATTTCAATGAGGGCTTCAATTATTTTTAATTAATGAAGGTCTTCTTTAAAAAAAACGATGCCATCGGAAATCACATAACTTTGTTTTCTGTCAATATCCATTTGACGTTTGTCAATAGTGGGTACGAGAGAGTTGGCATGGAGGGAGAGGGCAAATAGTGATGGGTAGAGGGTTATTGTTGGCATGGTGATAGCTGTATAGCATTGGGCTATAAAGGGCCAGCGAAATGAATAGGGGCATGAGTTGCTGCACGAGTAAAGGGGGATCTTGAGGAGTTGGTGCAGGGGTATAAGGTGGATTGGAAGTCAGAAACAGGGTGGATTAGTATGGTCAGGCTTAGGAGCATATGTGGATGAGAGAGGGTGAAGATTGGAGGCTGGTTTTGTTTTCATTAGTTCTCCACTCATCCCCCGTTCAGAACCATTGCATGGAGGCTGGTCAGATGCACAACTAGGATTTGCAGCTATAAACCTCTGCTTTTGTTGAAATGTCACCCAAACAACTTCCCAAGAACCCCACTACCCTGGAATGAAAATTCAAGCTGAGTCACATTTGTAAAGTGAGGAAATACTCCTTTATGACCCTAAACTGAGATGGAAATTCTGGTCCCTAGACTTTGAGATAGAATGTTCCAGTCAGGACACAATCAGTGATTAGGGTGCAAACTGCATTCCAAATTGTGTTGGTTTTCGGAGGTCATAGTGTCATAAAGTCATAGAAATGTATAGCATGGACACAGACCCTTCAGTCCAACCCGTCCATACCGACCAGATATCCCAACCCAATCTAGTCCCACATGCCAGCATCCGGCCCATATCCCTCCAAACCTTTCCTATTCATATACATCCAGATGCCTTTTAAATGTTGCAATTGTACCAGCCTCCACCACTTCCTCTGGCAGCTCATTCCATACACGTACCATTCTCTGCGTGAAAAAGTTGTCCCTTAGGTGTTTTTTATATCTTTCTCCTCTCACCCTAAACCTATGCCCTCCAGTTCTGGACTCCCTGACCCCAGGAAAAAGACTTTGTCTATTTATCCTATCCATGCCCCTCATAATTTTGTAAACCTCTACAAGATCACCCCTCAGCCTCCAATGCTCCAGGGAAAACAGCCCCAGCCTGTTCAGCCTCTCCCTGTAGCTCAAATCCTCCAACCCTGGCAACATCCTTGTAAATCTTTTCTGAACCCTTTCAAGTTTCACAACATCTTTCCGATAGGAAGGAGACCAGAATTGCACGCAATATTCCAACAGTGGTCTAACCAATGACCTGTACAGCCTCAACATGACATCCCAACTCCTGTACTCAATACTCTGGCCAATAAAAGAAAGCATACAAAATGCCTTCTTCACTATCCTATCTATCTGTGACTCCACTTTCAAGGAGTTATGAACCTGCACTCCATGGTCTTTGTTCAACAACACTCCCTAGGGCCTTACCATTAAGTGTATAAGTCCTGCTAAGATTTGCTTTCCCAAAATGCAGCACCTCGCATTTATCTAAATTAAATTCCATCTGCCACTTCTCAGCCCATTGGCCCATCCGGTCCAGATCCTGTTGTAATCTGAGGTAACTTTCTTCGCTGTCCACTATACCTCCAATTTTGGTGTCATCTACAAACTTACTAACTGTACCTCTTATGCTCGCATCCAAATCATTTATGTAAATAACAAAAAGTAGAGGACCCAGCACCAATCCTTGTGGCACTCCACTGGTCACAGGCCTCCAGTCTGAAAAACAACCCTCCTCCACCACCCACTGTTTCTACCTTTGAGCCAGTTCTGTATCCAAATAGCAAGTTCTCCCTATATTCTATGAGATCTAACCTTGCTAACCAGTCTCCCATGGGGAACCTTGTCAAATACCTTACTGAAGTCCATATAGATGACATCTACTGCTCTGCCCTCATCAATCCTCTTTGTTACTTCTTCAAAAAAACCCAATCAAGTTTGTGAGACATGACTTCCACGCACAAAGCCATGTTGACTATCCCTAATCAGTCCTTGCCTTTCCAAATGCATGGACATCTAGTCCCTCAGGATTCCCTCCAACAAGTTGTCCACCACCGACGTCAGGCTCACTGCTCTATAGGTCCCTGGCTTGTCCTTACCACCTTTCTTAAACCGTGGCACCACGTTAGCCAACCTCCAGTCTTCCAGCACCTCACCTGTGACTATTGATGATACAAATATCTCAACAAGAGGCCCAACAATCACTTCTCTAGCTTCCCACAGAGTTCTAGGGTAAACCTGATCAGATCCTGGGGACTTATCCACCTTTACCCATTTCAAGACATCCAGCACTTCCTCCTCTATAATATGGACATTTTGCAAGGTGTCACCATCAATTTCCCTACATTCTATATCTTCCATTTCCTTTTCCATAGTAAATACTGATGCAAAATACTCGTTTAGTATCTCCCCCATTTTCTGTGGTTCAAAGATTGCTGATCTTTGAAAGGCCCTATTCTCTCCCTAGTTACCCTTTTGTCCTTAATGTATCTGTAAAAATGCTTTGGATTCTCCTTAACTCTATTTTCCAAAGCTATCTCATGTCCCCTTTTTTCCCTCCTGATTTCCCTCTTAAATATACTCCTACTTCCTTTATACTCTTCTAAGGATTCCCTCGATCTATCCTGTCTATACCTGACATATGTTTCCTTCTTTTTCTTAACTCTCAATTTCTTTAGGCATTCCCTACACCTACCAGCCTTTCCTTTCACCCTAAAAGGAATATACTTTCTCTGGATTCTCGTTATCTCATTTCTGGAGGCTTCCCATTACAGGTTTCTTCTCAAACTCATTTGCATATTGTTGGATGTAAAATCTGCCAATGAAACAGTCAAGCCGGCTAAATGTCAGAATGTGCTTTTTAAAAATAAACATTTGATTTAAAAATATACCTTGACACTTTTAAGATTGCTAATCTGGTAGAGTCTGATTGATATAATTTTATCACAAAAAATTTTTTTAACAAATGACTTGCCAATATCTGTAAGTAACCAAGTAAGTGAAAATGATTTAAAAAGTCATATTTGATAGCTATAATAGCATACAGTGGTCAGTTTCTTAGCGATTAAAATCTTCACGAAATTTTTTAAAACCTATTATTCATGACTGTGTAGTCAAAAGAACGAGGTAACTTTAACATCCATGAACAGGCATAATTAGGGGAAATGTATGATGGTTTCTAATTCATTCTGGGTCAGCCTGTAGAGAGACTTTTTCTTATTAAACTAACACAAAGGACAGTGAAATCTTGATTTGGACTGAATTTAAATTGCACTGGAAATTTCCCGATCCTGTTTGCAATTATTTGTCCTATTTCATGAGAATTACAAAGAAAGATAATTCAACCTGGGGGCTGCAAACCTACTCACCGATCCTCAGTTTGGGTTCTGCTTGGGTCACTCAACTTCTGAAGTCAATACAATGTTGGCCCTAACTTTGGCAAAAGAGTGGAATTCAGTTAAAGGGGTGAGAGTGACAACCCTTGACATCGAGACAATATTGACTGAGTGTGACATCTTGGGTCCCTAGCGAATTGAAGACAATGGGAATCATGGTGAAAGCTCTCCACTGGTCAGAGTCATGCCTAGTACAAAAGAAGATGATTGCGGCTGTTGTTGGCATTCACCAAGGATCTTTAGACAGCATCTTCTGCACCTACATCTACCAACATCTAGAAGGATCTGAGCAGCAGATGTTTGGGAAGCAATGGCTGCAAGTTCTCCTTCAAGCTGTTCACCATCCAGACTCGGAAATATCTTAGATTTTAAAAATTGTATTTATTGTCATGTGTATCTTCTTACAAAATACGGTGAAAAGTGTCACTGCTCTCCAGCACCATCTTAAAATACAGGAAAATAAACTAAAACATAGAATATAAAGGCAGAAAAATGAAGAAATAAAGAAATTTGTCACTGATCTCTCAGTGTTGCTGGATCAAAATGCTGGAATTTCCTCCTGAGTGGCATTATGGGTCTAACTACACCAAATAGCTAAAGATGGCACAACACAACTTTCTTAAGAGGATCTAGGGGTGGGCAATAAATGGTGGCCCAGCTAGCAATGCCCACATCTCATGAATGACGAAAATAAAATCAACCATCTTAGATCCAGGACTTTGCTGCAGGATTTCCTCAGGATAGATGTTTGCATTCAACCTGTGCAGACATGTTACGGCACACCTTTGGAGCAGGTGGGATTCGAACACATGTCTCCTGGCCCAAACTGAGTGAGTCTACCTGTGCCACAAGAACCCTGATTTCCTCAGGATAGTAACCAAAGCTCAACCATCTTCATCAATGGCATTCCAAAAGATCAAACGTGTAGCTGCTTGCAGATGATTATACAATGATCGATTCCATTCATAACTTCTTGTGCAGCAAGACTTGGCAAATATTCATGCTAGCATTGATAAATAGCAAGTAACATCAATGTCATACAATGACTAAAGAGAATCTAACCACATTATCTTGAGATTCATTGATATGACTGTCATCAAATTCCTCTACCACCAACATCCTGTGGTCACCATTGTCCAAACACTTAACTAGTTAGTCACATAAAAGATGTGGCTACAAGAGCATGTCAGAGGCTAGGTTTTCTTGATTCACCTCCTGATTCTCTGGAACTTTTCCATCATCTACAAGGCTTAAGATGACAGGAGTATGATGGAATACTTCCCTTTGCCTGGATGACTGCAACTTAGCAGGTACTTGATGCCATCTAGAACAAAGCAGCCAACTTGAGTGACAACATATCCAGCACCTTAAACACTCACTCCCTACACTACCAAGATACACTGCAACAACCCTCCCAAGTTACTTCAACAGAATCCAATGTGCCACCTCAAAATACTAGGATACAGATATAAGGCAGCATCACAATATACAAGTTCCTTGCCTTGTGCCACATTACCCTGATTTGGAAATATATAACAGTCTCTTCATTATCATTTAGTCAAAATTAAGGGACTCCTTACCTAACAGCACTGTGGGAGTAACTTCACAAGAACAGCAGTAATTCAAGATAACTGTTCACCCATCAACTTCACAAGGATACATAGCATGGACAATAGGTGCTGACCTTGCCACTGATGTTTGATCTCATGAAGGACTAAAAACAAACCTGTCACTTAAGTGGGCAAACTCGCTCAGCCAAAGTCTTTGGAATGAGCACTTGGACCTTCGACAAGATCCCAGAGCCTCCTGTGTTTTTTCAGCAACGAGTAGTACCTTTACCATGAGACATTTGTTCCATTACAGTTGCTTTGAGATGCAGCTGGTGTTATGCCATCCACAAACTGGGAAGAAGGGAATAGCAGTATATAGAGTATCACAGTAAACCAGAAGATTATAACAGCCTTCTGCCCTATTTCACTAATGACAGACAAGGGCAGCAATCACTTGGATGACAGGTTAGCTATTTTATATGGAAACCTTAGTGTCTGGGTCAAAGTCAGGGTCAAAATCCATCAGAGGAAGGCAAGTACATTTGGGGCATGATTCTAGAGGAGGAAGCTTAACAAATTTTTCTAGTGCCATAAACCTCACTTGGTGTTTCACACAGGAAGTAGCAAACCTTAGCTGCTACCTTCTCTAAATGAGTTTAAAGGCTGCATTTAGGCATGCACTCTCTCCAATGTACAGTGACAAGGCAGAGAAATAATGGCTGGAAAGTTTGCTTCTAAATGACCTGACATCACGGGTGTAACTGAGCATGTGCTGATGCATCACTGTGACCATTAGAAAGGCAGTGCCTTGCCTCCTATGGTAGGATTACACTATAAGACCACAAAGTGCAGGAATAGAAGTAGAACACTTGCTCTGCTATGTAATGAGGAAATATTTGTGAAACAGTGATTACAATGCCATTAGGCTTACAAAAAAGGAAATGTTAAATATGAAAATACTCAACTAGAGAGGGATTGATTTCAGTGAGGTGAACACACACCTGGCATAATGGATTATGTGCCAATTAGGCAAATGAAAAGTCACTATTGGGCCTCTCACTGAGATCAAGGACCCTTGGGGTGGAAGTCAAGCCCACTGAGAGATGCCAGCTAATTAGAGGGAGCAGATCTTTAGCTCAACACCGCCAAGAGATTGGTAGACATGGGAAAGATGTCCTCCAGCTGTATGGGGCCTTGTTGGATCCCTGGACTGAGTGATGGAGGGAGCTCTTTCATAGCATGGGGACCATGGGGAAAGCAGTGCAGAATAGTCAGCAACAAATGCCACTCCTTTCCCAAAGTAACCATCAGGACACAATGGTCTTGTGGCATGGAATTGAGGGTGATTTAGTGGTTTGGATTAAAAATTGGCTAGCTGTAAGAAGACAGAGGGTGGTGGTTGCTGGGAAATGTTTATCCTGGAGTTCAATTACTCGTGGTGTACCACAAGGATCTGATTTGAGGCCACTGCTGTTTGTCATTTTTATAAATGACCTTGATGAGGGCGTAGAGGATGGGTTAGTAAATTTGCAGATGACACTAAAGTTGGTGGAGTTGTGGACAGTGTGGAAGGATGTTGCAGGTTACAGAGGGACATAGATAAGCTGCAGAGCTAGTCTGAGAGGTGGCAAATGGAGTTTAATGCGGAAAAGTGTGAGGTGATTGAAGGACTAAAAGGAATACAGAGTACTGGGCTAATGGTAACATTCTTGGTAGTGTGGATGAGCAGAGAGATCTTGTTGTCCATGTACATAGATCCCTGAAAGTTGCCACAGTGAGAGCCTTTTTTTCCCTCGGATGATGATGACTAGCACCAGGGGACATAGCTATACATTGAGGGGTGATGGATATAGGACAGATGCCAGAGGTAGTTTCTTTACTCAGAGAGTAGTAGGGGTGTGGAATGCTCTGCCTGCAACAGTAGTGGACTCACCAACGTTAAGAGTATTAAAATAGTCATTGGATAAACATATGGATGATAATGGAATAGTGTAGGTTAGGTAGGCTTTAGATTGCTTTCACAGATTGGTGTAACATTGAGGGCCAAAGGGCTGGTACTGTGCTATAATGTTCTACGCTGAGTGAGGGAGGCCTGGGAAAGCTACCAGCAAGCCACACAGGTTAATGTGTCATGCTCCTCACATACATGCCTGTCTCCTGCTGGTTTAATGCCAGTAATAGACCATAGGACACATGAACAGAAGCAGGCTAATTAGCCTTTCTTGTCTGTTCCTCCATTCAATGAGATCATGGCTGATCTGATAACCCTTAACACCATTTCTTACATTTTCCCCTTTAACCCTCAATTCCTTTTCTGATTAAAAAGCTGCCTGTGTCAGCCTTGAATATACTTAATGCCCCATTGTATACAGCCCTCTGTTCTAAGGATTTTCACAAACTTATTGCACTCTGAGAGAAGAAATTCCTCTTCCTCTCTGTTTTAAAATGGGAAACCCCTTACTCTGAGATTCTGCCCTCCGTTCCTAGAATCTCAGCAGCTACCCTGTGAAGTTCCCTGAGAATTGTGCGTGTTTCAATAAAGTTGCCTCGAGGGTGGGGGAATTCAAAACTAGGGGCCATATATTTAAGGTGAGAGGAGAAAAGTTTAAAAGGGGTCTGAGGGGCAATGTTTTCTCACAGAGAGTGGTTCCAGTGTAGAATGAACTCCCAGAGGGAGTGGTGGATGCAGGTACAGTTACAACATTTAAAAGATGTTTGGACAGGTACATGAATAGGAAAGATTTAGAGGGATATGGGGCAAATGCAGGCAAATGGGATTATGGACAAGGTGGACTGAAGGGTCTGTTTCCATGTTATATGATTCTATGACTCCAGTGAGTACAGGCCCAACCTACTCAACCTCTCCTGATAAGAAAATCCCTCCATTGCTGGGATGAGCCGAGTGAACCTTCTCTGCACTGCCTCTAATGTTGGTATATCTTTCCTTAAACACAGGGCCCGAAATTATTGACAGAATCAGTAGAGTAATGCTCTAATTGAACATATTAGGACCTCAGTTGGGGCAGGGAGGGAAAGCCATGCAAGGCCATTCCTGCATTAATTGGGCTGGAGGTGGGAAGGTGATGACTTTCTCACTCACTGAATGAAATGCCCTTCTTACCTCCAAATGTGGCCTGAGGACAATATAAAGTAAAATATGAGAATTAATTAGTGGATTACATTAAAAAAAGGAGAGTCCCAAGGTCTTTTATTAGTACTAAAAGGGTAAATATTTGAAGGGTGAGCCCAATTAGGAACCAGGAAAGAGATTCCCTTGTGAGTACTTTGCAGATCTTTTCATGAAAGAAGGAAATGCTGACAATGTCACAGTAGGAATGGAGGCTGCGTAGAAATGGGATAAAATGAAAACAGGTAAACTGGGGCATGTAAAATTTCCATACTCAACCAACCTGGAAAAGATTCCTCATTTACTCATGAAAAGAAGGGAAGAAATTTAGGAGTTTCTGGCCACAGTGTTTCAAAATTCCTTAGATGTAGGAATGATGACAGAGTCTTGGAGGATTTCAAATTTTATACCAGTGATCCAAACAGAGGAGGCAGGTCAACCTAACAATTAAAGACCAGTCAGACTAATGTCAGTGATCAGTAAATCTTGAGAGATATTAATGCTGGACAAATTAATGCACACATGATAAATATGGATTAATCACTGAAAGCCAGAAGTGATTTGGTAAAGCAAATGATGTTTGAAAATTTGATTGTTCTTTAATAAAGGAAAGAACTAATGAGGGTAGGGTGTGTATGGTTGGGAATATGGATTTTCATGATAGACCTGCCAACAAAGTTGAAGCTCATGTGTTTAAATAGGCAGTGGATAGATACAAATTTGCCTCATGAATAGAAAACAGAAAATAGTGACATACAATTGTTTTTCAGACTGGAAGGAAATGTAGGACCACTACTGACCTAGACTTAGGATATTCAGGGTCTAATTTCAAAGTTTAGGGTTGACAGAAATTCTGGAAATATTATAAACAGCAAGAAGGATTGCAATTGATTACAGGAGAAGATAGGCAGGCCCAGTGAAATGGCAGATTATATTTAGAACAAAGAAATGTGAAGTGACTCATGTTGCTCGTAAGAAAATAATTAACAATAAAGCTAAATGGTACAATTTGAAGATAAAAGAAAAGAACAATTTGCAAATGTATGTAGATATGTCTTTGAAGGTCGCCAGCCAAGTTGAAGAGACTTTTAAAAAGGCACATTGGATCCTTGGCTTTATAATTGAAAGCATGAGTATTAAAGCAAGGAGGTTTTGCTGGACTTTTACAAAGCATTGATGTCCTAGCTGGAATATTGTATTAAATCAGAGCAGGAACAATAGAATGTAAAGTTAGGATTATTCTGCTGAGGTTGTGTAGGGCATTGGAGAGGATATAATTTCATTAGACACAGACCTGATATGATTCACTCAGTTGATCTCTGACTGAGGGATTATTTAATGAAGAAAGATGGGACAGGTTGGGTTGTATCCAGTGGAGCTTGCAGATCTATTTTGTAACATTTGTGTGGCCTCAATCTTCACCTTCGCAAAAGGCACTGAGTTATACCTGTGATGAACCATGATCTTTAGGAAAGGCCTGCAATCGCTTTTTGCGCAATAGTCCCTTTAAGACCAAAATGGATCTTGAGAATAATCTGAAAGGGCATTAATTGGTTTCCTGGTAATTGAAAATTGAATCAAAACATACATGGAAAACTAGATGCAGTGTGACAAGAGCCAAACTTTTTTAGGGCAGGCGGCTCATAAACACAGAGTGTATATGAAGGGTCAAGCCAAGCTCATTATTAATAAGAAGAAAACACAAGTCTAGATCTTAGCAAGCTGAGTGTTTGAGTAAGAGAACCAGGCCATGGTTTGGCTCTACTGGTTGGTTTGTTAAAAAGGAATTCTAAATAGATATTCCATTTGTCTGTCAAGATCCAAGTGAGAGTGGATTTGTTGAAATGTGCCATGTTGGTGTTAACTTTGTCTGAGGATTTTAATCTGGCTGCTGGTGAATGAGATTCTGGGTCTAAATGATTGATCCTACATAATGGAGACTGTGAGATTAGACATGTCTGAAGTAATGTGTGAGCTCGTAAATATGTGAGGCATTTCTTTGTTGTATTAAGTATTTATGGTAAAATTTGCCTCTTTCTTCAAAATATCCTTCATCTATTAGATGATATTTGATTTATACTTATTCTTGTCCATTGGCTTTTTTACACAGGAGTCTTGGAATTCCTTTTCTTTAAGTAGAACAGGGGAACAGGGAAATCTACATTGAAATTCATTTGCAATTTACGTGCCTATCCGACAAATTTATTAACATCTTCTTGTACTTTTTCATAGTCCTCCTCATTGTTAGCTATATCTGTCAATTTGACGTCATGCATGTATTTTGAAATTAGACTTATTTGAGATTGAGCTGTGCGATATTAATAGTACGAACTTCAAAGCATGGTCTCACAGCTTAGAAACATTGCTAAAATAGTGGAATAAGGAATTCAATAATGGCATAATAATTTATTCATTACTATCATCAATCATTGTGACTTCTGTGTATTTTCTTTTGCTTTGCAATAACTATTGAAACTTCTTATCTCTATTTTGCCTAAGCTGGTGTACTGCATGTCAGGACCGTATTTCTGATGAGAGATAGGAATTTAGGAATATTTTAAGGTTTGACAATTTCCTGAAGCTGACAAACTGGCTACACATCCAGGAAAAAGAGTTTGAACGTCAAGTATAACTTGAAAAAGGCTTAATATCATTATCGTTTCTCACAGTGGTAGTTGTTCTATCAAATCAAGAAAATAGAAATTCACTCAATATTTCTGTTCCTTTTTTTTTTACAAGTTCACAATGCTGTTGCACATGTAGCACTTCAGATAAAAGTCTCCCTTGTTTCCTATTGTAAAGTAAATAAGCATTATATTTAGAGTTTGTTGTTAGGAAGTCATTATGATGAAGCGACCCATGTGCAAAGATTGACAGACACAAACTATGAATAGAACCATACCTCAAACACAAAGAACATGTGTAGATAAATATATTTCTCCTGCCAGTTCTCTGCAGGTTCTCATCAATAAATAATGCAGAAGGAGCCCAATATAGTTTATAGTGCTTCATCATACCAAATCTGTTAGAAAGTATTTTTGGTAACATGGCATTTGTAGTTAAATAATACTTGTGTGTTTCTATTTTCACTGGATTCAAAGAATGTGTAATGACGGGTTCTGACTGAAGGAAACAGTTTGAGCTACATCAATGTTCAGGATTGTGGTACTGATGGATATCTGTCATTGGTGGTTATACTGGGAGCAAATGAAAATCATGGCAGTTTTGGTTGAGATGTGGATGGAGAATTCTGTCACTGTGGAAGTAATAGAGAAGGAAGCTGCTGAGGGGAACTTTCCCCTCACCAGTCCCACTCCCATTGTTCCCCTGTCATCCCAGTTACACCTTACATATTGCTTGCAGTCACTGATTGTTCTTCTCCTGACCACACTATTACCACACCTCGCACTGCCTCTCTCCCAAACAAGATAACTGATGTTATTACTAGACATGTCAGATCCCAGATCATATTAGGTTTTTTTAACCTCTGAATTTAATTCCTGGTCTTGAGAATCTGATAACCTCTGGATTCTTGATTGTTTTTTTGAACTGAACTTGGATTTTCTCAATCACATAATCCCTTCAGGATTTTATTCAAATGCTTCTGGTTTGGAACTTTTAAACTAAACTCCTCACTCTGAGGTAATCTCTGAGGTAACAGTTTTAGGAGAAGAATAGTCAGGTGGTTGTTTTTGACTGGAGCAGGACGTGAAAAATGCCTTTTTCTGTGCTGTAAATGTTTATGATTGTATGACTCGGTGACTCTATATCTTTTAGGGGCAAATATCCAGCTCCAGCCAAGACTCTTGAAAATCTGGAGTATTAATCACTGCCTGTGAGAAGAAATATTACTGCAACACACAAGCACACAAATTCAAAATCAGAGGTGAATTCAATAAGATAAAAGTGAAAAAAAAATCATTCTTCGAATTGTTTGTGAAAAGTTGAACATTGTGGCTGTTGCTGAGAGTGTACACATTGGTAGTTGAGCAGTCAGATTCATGAGTTATAATTTTGCAGATGTGTTAAGATTTGGTAGTTCCATTCCTTTTGACAGCAATTGACTTCCATCATTCAAGGTGAGAAAGAGACCTCTTGTTGTCCTTTCTTATTTGTCACCTGGAACGTAGCACTCTTTCACTGTGACCTTCATACCACATGAACACTCGAACCCAGGCTGGTACACATGAGAACATTCAGTCATATGCACAAACTCAAGTAAAGCTGTGATGTGGAGGTGCCGGTGTTGGACTGGAGTGGACAAAGTTAAAATCACATAACAGCAGGTTATACTCCAACAGGTTTGTTTGGAAGCTTTTGGAGCACTGCTCCTTCATCAAGTAGCTGAAAGTTGAAACTGGATTTCCAAACATTGTTATTGCGTATTCTCCAAATGGAAAACACAAATACGTCTGCAAATAGGTTTGGGACAGAATTCAGAAGGGTGTCTTACTATTGAGCAGGGACTCGTCAACACCGCTTTATCTTTGTAGTCACATGAGATCATAGTCCAGTCTGTGCAAAGTTTCTGTGACACCTTTAGTGTTAAATCTCATTGGTTCTAGGCAGAATCTTTTGCCAGGTAGCTAGACTCTGAATTTGGACATAGATATTTTGTCTCGAGAGCAATTGTCTTTTAAAAAGCACATTTTCTTTGGTTAAAAAATGTTTTCTGGAGTTGATAGCTTTAAATTGAGGGGTGATAGATATAGGACAGATGTCAGAGGTAGTTTCTTTACTCAGAGAGTAAGGTCAGGCAGCATCCGAGGAGCAGGAAAATCAACGTTTTGGGCAAAAGCTCTTCATCAGATTCCTGATGAAGGGCTTTTGCCTGAAACATCGATTTTCCTGCTCCTCGGATGCTGCCTGACCTGCTGTGCCTTTCCCGTACCACTCTAATCTAAACTCTGGTTTCCAGCATCTGCAGTCCTCACTTTTGCCTTTCTGGAGTTCCAGCCCCATTACTGTAACAGTGTGTGTTTGGAGATTTCTGACAGACATTGGTCTTCGTAACATTGAGTGTAAGTCCCAACTCCTCACATACCTCGGTGAATGTGCCAAATCTGAAGATTTATGCCTGACCTTGTAGTTACAGCAGTGCATTGGAGCTCAATGACTGGAACCTGGATTGCCTTCGTCTTTGACTAAAATTTTCAGAGGTTAAAAAGTTCGCCAATCACTTGGTAAAAAAACTGCACTCGAGCAAGGAGCTTGCCTTTGGTCAGAATGGAGCTTTCAGGTGAGGAAGATCCAAACAAAGCTTTGACTCCCTCCTTAACCACAAAGGTGTCTGTAATGTAAATGTTGGCGAGCTCCACCATTCATATATCATCACAAATCAAATAAAAGATGCTGATAACTTTTGGATGACATCCTTCCATCAAAAGAATCTCAAAGAGTGTCTCATGGTTTACAGAGTTGAAGGTCTTTGTCAAAAGAAAAAGTGCTATACAGAGACGTTGGTGTTGTGCTTGTAGTTGATGAGCTTGGAACATGATGTCAGCGGATCCCACACTGGGATTCAGGGAGGAGCTCTGCAGCAAGTGTAATGTTTCAGTTGAGTTTACTTCTAATAACTTCACAGAGATGGCTATGATCAATCTGTGACACCAATGATGTGGTCAAGATTGCTTGTGACAAGGATTTCCATCCCACACAGTTGGACACTGCATGCATTTCATATCTAGAGTACTGTGTTTATGTAAACTGATAAACTATGATTACATAATTACTGAGGAAGTGCCTTATTGATGCAATTGCCCATTGCAGGATTTCACATCGCTCATAAATACAACCTACTTATTCAGACAGTTAAAAAATCCCCTCCATTTTCTACTTCTATTTGCAATTCTGATGAGAATGGAAGGCAGTGCAGGTTACACTTGACAGAGTGAGTTGCAGGCTTAGTCTGGTAATCAAGCACCTGTAACGCCACCTCTACCCCCTACCAACACACCTTCATTTACACCTTCCTTGCACAGCCTGTTGATTCTAGTTGGGTTTCTGTGTGCTCTCACCCAACTCTTTAAGTCATCACCTCCCAAAATTTCCCCTGACTCCAGCCCTTGTAGCTTAGCCATGCTCCACTGTGCCCCACTCCATGCATTGAAGATAGCATTGTTGTGACTGTGAATGGTCACCTTCCCCAACAGTAACCTGTGTTACAGAGTCTTAGAAATCTACTGCACAGAAAAAGACCCTTTGCATATTTGCCAATCAAAAACAACCACCTAACTTTAATTTAGATAAAGGCGAGGTGCTACATTTTGAGAAAGCATATATTAGCAGGACTTATACACTAATGGTAAGGTCCTGGGGAGTGTTGCTGAACGCAGAGACCTTGGAGTGCAGGTTCATAGCTCCTTGATAGTAGAGTCACAGGTAGATGGGATAGTGAAGAGGGTGTTTGATATGCTTTCCTTTATTCATCAGAGTATTGAGTACAGGATTTGGGAAGTCATGTTGCAGCTGTACTGACATTGGTTAGGCCACTGTTGGAATATTGCGTGCAATTCTGGCCTCCTTCCTATCGGAAAGATGTTGTGAAACTTGAAAGGATTCAGAAAAGATTTACAAGGATATTGCCAGGGTTGGAGGATTTGAGCCAAAGAGAGAGGTTGAATAGGCTGGGGCTGTTTTTCCTTGAGCGTGGGAGGCTGAGGGGTGACCTTATAGAGGTTTCCAAAATCATGAGGGCCATGGATAGGATAAATAGACGAAGTCTCTTCCCTGGGGTGGGGGAGTCCAGAACTAGAGGGCATAGATTTAGGGTGAGAGAGGAAAGATATAAAAGAGATCTGAGGGGTAATTTTTTCACACAGAAGGTGGTACGTATATGGAATGAGCTGCCAGAGGAAGTGGTGGTGGCTGGTACAATTGCAACATTTAAGAGGCATCTGGATGGGTAGATGAATAGGAAGGGTTTGGAGGGATATGGGCCAGGAGCTGGCAGGTGGAACTAGATTGGGTTGATATCTGGTCGGTATGGACGGGTTCGACTGAAGGGTCTGTTTCCATGCCGCACATCTCTCTGACTCTATAACTATTCTAATCCTTATTTTCCAGTGCTTGGTCCTTAACCTTGTAGGCCTTGGCATCACAAATGTACTTCTAACTAGTTCTGAAACATTATGAAAGTTTCTGCCTTGATGACTCTTACAGGCGGTGAATTGTAGATCCCCACCATCCTTTGAGTGAAAAAGATGTTCCTCACATCTTCTCAAAACTCTCTGCCCCTTACCTTAAATCTATGCCCCCTGGTCATTGATTCCTCCACCAATGGGAGACGTTTCTTCCTGTCTATCCTATCTATGTCCCTCATAATTCTATGCATCCTACTCAATCTCCTCTGCCCCAAGGAAAACAATCCCATTCTAACCAAGAAAACCAAAACAACTACAACGTTGGAAATCTGAAACAAAAACAAAGTTAAAAATTGTACAACACCAGGTTATAGTCCAACAGGTTTACTTGGAAGCACTAGCTTTTGGAGCGCTGCTCCTTCATCAGGCGGTTGCGGAGTATAACAGGAGTAGCACTCCGAAAGCTAGTACTTCCAAATAAACCTGTTGGACTATAACCTGGTGTTACATGATTTTTAACTTTGTAAACCCCAGTCCACCTCCAAATTGAAACAAAAACAGATATTGCTAGAAAATGTCAGTAGGTGTGGCAGCAGCTGTGGAGAGAAATCTGAGTTAATGTTATGGGTCCAGTGACCCTTCCTCAGAACCCTGGGTGCATACAGATTCAAGAAAGAGTCAGTCCTAGAAAGCATAGGCCAGTTAGTTTAGCATCGGTATTGGATAAGGAGTTGGAAAAAGTAATCAGAAAATCAACAAGACATTGAAGGGTCAACACAGATTCGGGAAATGGGAGACGATGCTTGATGAACCAAATTGAATATTTCAATGGCGGGTTGATAAAGGGAATGCAATCGATGTTGTTGATTGGACATTAAGAAAGCACCAGACAAAGTTTCTTTTGGTGATGGAATCTGGGTATCACTGGTGAGGTGCACATTTATTACCCATTTCGACTTGGCCAGTGAGCAATTAAGATGGAAACACACTGCGATGCACCTGGAGTCACGTATAGGCCAGACCAGGTAAGGATAGCAGATTACATTCCCTGAAGAACATTAGTGAACGCGATTAGAGGCATGGTGATGATGCAGTGTGACCTAGATTGTCTGGGACAGTGCAGTGTGATCTAGACTCGGGTAGAGGGACAGTGCAGTGTGATCTAGACAGGGGTAGGGGGACAGTGCAGTGTGATCTAGACTGGAATACGGGGATGGTGCAGTGTGATCTAGACTGGGACATGGGGATGGTGCAGTGTGATCCAAAATGGGGCATTGGGACTGGGGTAGGGGGACGGTGCAGTGTGATCTAGACTGGGACATGGGACGGTGCAATGTAATCTAGACTGGGACATGGGACGGTGCAGTGTGATCTAGACTGGGACATGGGACGGTGCAGTATGATCTAGACTGGGGCACAGGGATGGTGCAGTGTGATCTAGACTAAGGTAGGGGGACAGTGCAGTGTGATCTAGACTGGGGCACAAGGATGGTGCAGTGTGATCTAGACTGGGGCACAAGGATGGTGCAGTGTGATCTAGACTGGGTCACGGGGACGGTGCAGTTGATCTAGACTGGGGCACAAGGATGGTGCAGTGTGATCTAGACTGGGGCACAAGGATGGTGCAGTGTGACCTAGACTGGTACATGGGGATGGTGCAGTGTGATTGAGATTGAGACGTGGGGTTTAACAGTTATTTCTGAGGGGCCAGTCCTTGTCAGGGAGCAGTGCTGCCCAAGCAGCTGCCTTCTTCACAACGAAAGTGGGCCAGGGGAAACGCAGGGACGAATTCAATTGAACCCCAGCTGGAGAGCATGATCCTGCCTTCATAAAGGTAATGACTTTGACAAACTCTGAGACAACAATTTGTCAGTCCTGTGGTTTCCTGAACTACCGTCAATTATCACAGGTCGCATACCTCTACTGTCTAATATGGTAA
The DNA here is from genome assembly GCF_004010195.1 of Chiloscyllium plagiosum. Taxonomy (NCBI): domain Eukaryota; kingdom Metazoa; phylum Chordata; class Chondrichthyes; order Orectolobiformes; family Hemiscylliidae; genus Chiloscyllium; species Chiloscyllium plagiosum. The sequence goes on along the minus strand of NC_057721.1, from coordinate 62,535,312 downwards.
TGGATCATAACTAAACTGTTACTTGGTAATAATCTGAATAAACTATCTGAATAGTCCTTATAAGCAACTGACTACTTGTACTAAATAGCTGTAGTCCTGAACTCCAAAGTCTTACAGAGGTGATTGACAAAAGAAACAATGGTGAAATGAGGAAATATTTTGATACAACAAGTAACTTGAATCTGGAATGCATTTCCAAGAGTGTGGTGGGCACAGGTTCAGTCACGACTTTCAAAGGGAATTGGATCATCTCTGGAAAGGAAATGTTTTCAGGGCCATGGGAGAAGTGTGGTGGAGTGACACTTAGTGATTTGCTGTTGCAGAGAGCTGACCTAAACTGGATGGGCCAAATGGTCCCCTTTTGTATGCTAAGTATTCCATAATTGTACAGGTTGTAAGAACTCTAGTTCACATCTTGTCTTGGACACAAACGTATAGTAAGCTTATGTTAAGGTTGCAGCAACTCGAGCTCAGTTTTTCTGCTTCAACTTCAATGAGTGCAGTGTTTCTGTTTCATTGATGAGCTGTTCACTGAAATGTACCCCCTGTACTCAAATAACAGTATGAGACCAAAGTCAGAGACTGTGATGGCTTCCTCCCTTCCAATAATTCACTGTTCCCTGCTGTGTAACAGCAGATGCAAAGGGCCTTGAATATAAATCATTCTTCTTGTGCTAGAGAAGCGGATGAAGCGAACAAGTGGCCTCACCAGGATAACAGGTTTGCCATGATCTGGGTTGCCATTGATTGTTCACACTTTGCTCTGAGAGAATCAGATGTAAATTCAGAGACATACTACAACTGAAGTGGATCCAGTTCCTCAAAGAGTCTCTGGTGAGTGAGCATACTCGGTATGTCATGTAGCTGAATGCCGGGATCCTGGCAGCAGCCATTCTCCAGCTATTCATTGTACCTTCTGTAATTGCAACCCCACCATCAATAGGTGGGGGCGGGTGATACATGGTGACGCTGATCCCTGACTCACCCCAGTGCGAATTACACACACACACACACACCGACACCATGTGAGAAAAGATATGTTGTCACACAAGTTGGCAGACTATCATGGTGTTTAAGCAAATGATTTCTTTGCCTCAACCTCTCTGGGAACTTACAGCATTCTCCAGAGCACAATCTGCGATTCTTGTGATCTTGTTGTTTACTGCACAAATCCCCCCTCATGAGGGTACAACACTTACCAACAAAGCACAGCTGAGGAGGTGGAATAAAGGGAGGAGGAGGAGGAGACAGAAATGAGGCAATCAACACAGCCTTTTGATGTGACTCATAGAGTTCAAATCATCCAGCATTTTTACTGGTGAATGTAATTCCATTCAACAATTGCCATGCATCTTAGCTTCCCTTCATCACTGCCAATTACCACCAAAACCTTGTGGCTACAATAGCGAAATAAACAAAACTCCACAGTACAAACATTCAAAACCAAATTTATAAATCAAATGATCCAATGTTCCACATAGTAATTTTTTAATCACCTGTGTGCATACCCTACCCACTTTGTCAATGTGCCTCTATCTTTCCTATACTCCCACATAGTGCTACCCCTGTGGCTCCAGCATGGCTGTGGGGAAGGCAAACAGAGGGGGACAGCTTAGCAGGACCACCTTGAGCATTGCCAATCCTAGGCAATTTGGTACTGGCTTCGTGAGGCAGCAATCTCAGCTCTCAGGCTGCCAGGCAATGGGAAGGCACTGATGTAACAGTGGGATTGGAGGACAACGGAGTCCCCTCGAGATGTCACCAGGCAAATTTGTGTTCCACGCAGCCTTGCTCCCCTGGAGGGGGAATGTCAACGTCTTTAGTGACATGTTGAAATCACAGCTTATTGTTGGATTGCTCTGACTCGCTGCAAACTCCTTTAATCACTGGTAACCAGTGTCTCAGCAACAGCTGTCTAAGCTTGCATAGCAACAAGCAGCACTTCCATGGTAACAAGATGAGCTAACAGTACAAGTCTCCCTCAGAAAGCAGACATTGGGTAGCTTCTGCTTAGACTTGTATAGAAGTTGGGACATCAGATGCTACATCGTGCTTGGCGTGTATGTAAATCAATAACCTTTTATGTGATGCAATGTTAGGATTCCTATTTCATTCAGTGAACATTTTTGGAGCAAGTTTCATATTACCTGTCACAATCTGTGACAGTGTTGCTTGTGAATCTCCAGGCCTAACAATAAATTTTCTGAGATACCAGATAAAACTGGAAACATTTTCACTCTGAAACAGAAAACTCCTTCACCCTAGCTTATTTCACCAATAAAGGCAGGAGAATCTATTGTTTTGTCATCAGCTGGATCCATTATGACATTTGGTGAGACAATGTGCAACTGTACACCTTCTTAAAGGTCTGATTAGATTAGATTCCCTACAGTGTGGAAACAGACCCTTCGGCCCAACAAGTCCACACTGACCCTCCGAAGAGCAACCCACTCCCCCATGACTAATGCACCTAACAATATGGGCAACTTAACATGATCAATTCACCTGACCTGCACATCTTTGGATTGTGGGAGGAAACTGGAGCACCCAGAGGAAACCCACACAGACAAGGAGAGAATGTGCAAACTCCACACAGACAGTTGACCGAGGCTGGAATTGAACCTGGGACCCTGGTGCTATGAGGCAGCAGTGCTAACCACTGAGCCACCATGTGGCCATTTTGTCTTTTTTTGGTCTTCCCCTGAATTGGACTTAGCTTCTGGTCTTTGTCATGAGCATGAGGAAGTGGTGGATGTAGGCACAGTTACAAAATTTAAAAGACACCTGGATAAATACAAGAATAGGAAAGGTTTGTAGGGATATGGGTCAGGAACAGGCAGCTGGGACTAGTTTAGTTTGGGATTAAGTTCAGCTTGGACTAGTTGCACGGAAGGGTCTGTTTCTGTACTGTATGACTCTATGAGGAATATCTATGTCTTCTTTTCACATCTTTCTCACTAGAACAAGATTTCTTTTTACTATTGAACCTCTTGTGTGTCGAAAGCCTACAGATTAACCTTTGTCATCTACATCGAGGCACCAACACGTACATTTGTTTCTCTGTGAATATGCAAAGTGGAGCCTGTTACTAATGTGCTTGTGAGTCAATAAATTGTCGTTTCTGCAGCAGCCTGTATCTTTTCTTTACAAACATTCATTCAGAAAGGACCATGTTCCTGCAGAGATGTTATTATTAAATTCTCCCAACATTTTCAAAATCTTGTTCAACCTCCATTGATCGACACCACCTACCGAGCATCATTTCCTTCTCTCTAACAAACTTCACAATGACTTGACTATTTTCTTTTCGAGTTCTGGATTTCTGTCTGTCGGCTTCTGGTACCAATTTATAGACATTGGAAACAACATTCTTCACTCAGTTACAGGCACCTGCTCGGTCTTCTGAATAATATAAGTATATTTCCAAAGAGTTTCCTACAATAAACTTCTGTGGGAACACAGTCCAATCATTGGACTCTTTTCAGTTTTGCAGCAGCTTTCTCCATTGTAACAGAAAAACGTTCTACCGTTTCGTCACTAAATTTACGCATCAAATGAATCCCACTTGCCAGATCAAAAACATGAGAACCTGACCCAGGGTAACCTTCACCTGTCCCTTCCAATCCATAGACTTTAAACTTGTCTTTTCTCAATTCTTTCTCTAGTATCTCTATAAGTGGGCTGCTTATCCCACACCAACCCTCCAGAGAGCATTCCACCCCCACGATCCCTGTAACCCTGCATTTCCCATGGTTAATCCACCTAGCCTGCACATTGATGGACACTAAGGCAATTTAACACAGCCAATCTGAACATCTTTGGACTGCAGGAGGAAACTGGAGTACCCTGAGGAAACCCTTGCAAACATGGGGAGAATGTGCAATCTCCACACAGTCATCTGAGGCTGGAATTGAACCCTGGTCCCAAGCACCGTGAGCCAGCAGTGCTAATTGCTGTGCCACCGTGCCGCCCACCTTCATTCCTCTCTTTCTAATTCTAAAACAAGTCTTTGCTTATTTTACCTGAACCACCTCTTTCTCACGTTAGTGAGCTGGATGTGTCTTTGTGACAATCAATGATAACTATAAGGTCACTATTGCTGAAATTTGCTTTTATTCCAGAGTTAATTAATTGAGTTTAAATTCCTTTAACTGCAATGATGGCATTGGAGTTCAAGTTGCCAGGGTACTGGTCTGGGCCTCTGGATTACTATTGAATGACCAACTCCACCCACACACAGATACAAACATTCACATTACTTCCCAGAACAATGGGACGTGCCTGTTGATCTCCACTGTATGGGGCTTCTCCCTATCTATTCAATTCTTTGTCCCTTAAGTCATATTCACATACAACTGTATTCCACTTGAAGTGCCTGGACACACTTACCACCAACAAGATGCATGTATTTGAACCTCTCACACTCAGATCTCAACAGTGCTGATGGCAATGAATCCCCCTTCTCTCACTCCTTTAGATTATTTGGTGGCCTCTGGCAACACAGAAGCATCAATAAACAAAGGATCTCAATCAGTCCACAAACCCTTGCCCTTTAACCTTGCTCTTCAGTATTTGTTCTTTCCATAGTATAAAACAAATAATTAGACAGGCTTTGCTTTGTTCTCTGGGATCTGCTCCAACACCAGGATCTATTCATGGTCTGCCATAAGCAAACAGTTTCTTTGACAGAGAATGTTGCTTCTTTCACCTTTACATGAATTCTGTGTGTTCTGAACTATCTACCAGAGATATGCTGAAAAAGCACAGCAGCACTGCAATCGGCTTTCTATTTATCCTTTGCTTCTTCGTTTTTCATTCCAGTGGCAACTTCAGGTCATGTGGATATATCCTGAGACCTAATGATAGCACAGCCAGATAACCAATTAACCTTCTTTTAGAGTACTCCCCAGCCCACCCTGATCTTAAGGAGACATCATGCAAAAAGAAAACGCTGCATTTTCCCTAAGATCTGTTATAAAGTAAAACATTGCTCAGTAATTTTCTTTCTCTTGGCATTGTGGGGATTTAGTTTGTAAAAATAAAAGTTATTGGTCTCTGCAGGGATCATAATTGCAGCCCACTTGAATCCTCATCTGAATCCTCTGCAATAAAATCTGTTTGTGACCTTGCTCTCCAGAGGATTGGCACCTGTGCCATCCTGTTTCCCTGTTCAGACCACTCATGACTGGTTGCACGTCAGATTCAAACCCCACCACACCGCAGTTATTTAAATTAAACACAATAACAGTACCTGGTGTTATTATTATTGCTCAGACCTTTGAGTATAGGATGTTGGTGAGGCCTCTTCTGGAATACTGTGTCCCTTTCTGGTGTCCCTCTTATAGGAAGGATATTATTAAATTGGAGAGGGTTCAGAAAAGATTTACCAGGATGTTGCCGGGAATGGAGGATTTCAGTTATAACGAGAGGCTGGATAGACTGGAATTTTTTCACTGGAGCGTAGGAGGTTGAGAGGTGACCTGAAAGAGGTTTATAAAATAATGAGGGGCATAAAATGATAATTGTCTTTTCCCTAGGGTGGGGGATTTCAAGACTGGGGACATATCTTTAAAGGCAACAGGAGCAAGATTTAAAAAAGGCAAGAGAGGCAACTTTTTTCAACAGAGAGTGGTTCACATGTGGAATGAATTTCCAGAGGAAATGGTGGGTGCAGCTACAGTTACAATGTTTAAAAGATATTTAAATCAGTACATGAGTAGGAAAGGATTGGAGGGATATAGGCCAAATGCAGGCAGGTGGGACTAGTCTAGTTTGGGATTATATGCAGGTATGGACTGGTTGGACGAAATGGTCTGTTTCCATGCTGTATGGCTCTATAACTCTATGACTGTATGAGAATGAGAGATAGGGTTTTCTCATTGTCAGTATTAGAAGGACTTAAGATTGTAAGAACTAGGAGCAGGAGTAGACCATTCAGCTCTTCTAGCCTGCCCTGTCATCCAACAAGATTATCACTGATCTGCTCCAGGCCGTAACTCCTCTTTTCTGCCAGCTCAACAGAGCCCTTATTAATATTTCAAAATCAATCTCCTGTTTAAATACTTCCACTGTTCTTGCCTCCAAAACTCTCCGAGGGAGAGAATTCCAGACATTCACTATCCTCTGGGAGAAGGAATTCCTTCACAGATCAATTTTAAATGAGTGTTCCCTTACTCTGTAACGATGTCCCCGAATTTGAGATTATCCCATGAGCTGCAACATGTCAGAATCTAGCATGTTTCATTAAGATCATCTATCATTCTTCTAAAGCCTAATAAAGAAAGAGCTAACTTGTTTAGTTGTTCTTGATATATCAAACCTTTCATCCCAGAAATTAGCCAAGGGAATCTCCTAGTGACCAACGCCTGGACTGGGAATGCCAGCGAATGGGTAAGGGCCCAGAGTGGGGATGCCAGCGAGTGGGTAGGGACTTGGTGTGAGGATGCCAGGAGCAGAGCAGGGGCTTGGTGCAGAGCGGGGGCAGCTGGCAGTCAGACTACTTGGAGGCCCCCTGCACTATTCTGCTGCGGAGAGCGCTAGGAGAGAGATTGTGATCTTTGATTTTTTAACTATTCTGTAACTGAGGATTGTACCTAGGAACTCTGGACCAAAGATGGCACTGTGTGTTGATGACATTGTTCCACTATAACCAATCTTGTAACTGAAGATGCTGTATCTGGGTACCTTTGTACCTAAGGTGACGCTGTAAGTGACGATTTATAAACTTGTCACTGTACTCATTTGAGTATTTGTGACAATAAAGCTAATTCATTCATTCATTCCTTTGAACTGCCTTTGATGTCAGTATATTCTTTCTCAAATATGGGCACCAAAACTGTACTCATTACTCTAGTTGAGGCCTCACAACACCATATACAGTTGTTGCAAAATTTCTCCATGTTTAAACTTCAACCTCTACAAATAAGGGCAAAATTCTATTTGCCTTCTTAATTACTTGCTACATTTGTATGTTAACATTTTAAATGTTTCATACACAGATCCTTCTACACTAAACATTTTTGGAGTCTCTCCATTTAAATAATTGTCTGCCTTTTGATTCTTTCTACTAAAGTGTATGACCTCACATTTTTCTACATTAAACTCCATCTGCAAAGCTTTTGCCCAACATTACAAATTATCTGCAGATTCCATAGGTCATCATCACAACACACCCTCCCTCCTATTATTGTATCATCAACAATTTTGGATACATGATAATCTGCCTCCTCCAAGTTATGAATACAGATCATAAACAATTGAGACCCTAGGAGTGATCCTTTTGGTACTCCACTAGTTGCAACTTTCCAACCTGAAAAAGACCTATTAATTGTACTTTTATCAGCTGTATATTAACCAATCTTTAATCCACACCAATACATTACCCCAATACCTTGAACTCCTAATTGTGCAATAACAGTTTATATGGCACCTTATGGAATGCCTCATAGAAATCCAATTACATAATATCTACTGGGTCCCTTTTATCAACTCTTTTTGTTACAGCAAATTTGTTGGACATAATTCCCTTTAACAAAACGACATTGACTCTGTACAATTGGATTAGGCTTTTCTAAATGCTGGATTAGGCTTTTCTTCTTTAATAACGGACTCTATAGTACTTTACAAATAGCAGATGTTAAGCCTGTGGTTTATTAGATTCCATTCCCCTCCATTCATGATGAATACGGTTGCCACATGAGCAGTTTTTCAATCTGCTGGAACCCTTCGAAATTTCAGTGAATTCTGGAATATTTCAACAATCACTGCAGCCGCTTCCTTTCAAACCACTTGAACATTGACCATCAGGTTCAATGCTCAGTTTTGGTTTAAATTACCTGCTATTTCAATGTCCCTTGTTATCAATACCCCAGTTGCATCCTCCAAGGTCCCCACCCCACACACTGAGCTACTTTTGTTCTTTTTGTGCTCCTACGGAAGTTCTTTCTGTTTGTTTTTATTATTCTTGCCAAATTTATTTCATAATCAATTTTCTCCCTCTTTATTAGCTTTTTAGTAATCTCCTGTTGGTTCCTAAACAAAAATTCCAATCCTCTGGCCTACTACTAAATGCTGCTGCTTTGTATGCTTTAATATTTGATTGGATATTCTCCTGAACTACCTTTGTTAGCCAGGGTTGGTTCATCCTTCTCATCAAGTCCTTCCTTTTGATCAGAATGAATTCTGCTGAGCAATTTAAAACTTCTGCTTAAACGTCTGCCATTGCTCATCTGTCACTGATAATTTTCCCAGCCCACTTTACTTCAGTCTGTCTTCATTCCTCTGTAATTGGTTCCATTTCAGATGAGCACACTGGTTTGATTCTGGTATTGATCTTTCTCATGCAGAATTCCACTATGTTCTGGTCGCTAACTCTGAGAGCGCCCTAAACAATGAGATTGCTGAATAACCCTGCCACATTAGATATCACTAGATCTAAAATGATCTGTTCCCAGGTAGGTTCTGCAATGTTCTACTGTAATAAACAATCCTTGGAGCTGTCTGCACCATCTTCCCGTTCCACTTCTTGCTTCTGCGTCACTTCAGAATGGTGCCATAGTGGCACTTTTTGGGTGCCTGGATGGTGAAAGCAACAAGGTTTCGTTTGTGTGGAGATGAAGGGGAAAATAAAAGGTGCATCCTTAAACCACCTGCAGCTTGATGATCAGAATGGATTGTGTAATGAATGTGAACTGAGATGTGAGAAGGAGGATTAGAAACAAACATGATGTCATCTTTAATGAATTTAGCACTGTTGTTGATCAAGGTCTCCGACACGGTCACGATGCTGCTGGAGAGAATCATCTCTTTGGGCTGAAGACAGGCATCAAGGCCACATTCGACCAAGTATAGCTTCAGGGAGTCCTAGTAAAACTGGAATCAATGGGTATCAGGGAGCAAAGTCTCGATTGGTTGGAGTTGTATCTACCACATAGGAAGATAGTTGTGGCTGTTGGAGGTCAGTCACCTCAGCTCCAGGAGTTCCTCAGGGTAGTGTCCTAGGCCCAACCATCTTCAGCCACTTCATCAATGACCTTCCCTCCACCATAAGATCTGAAGTGGGGATGTTCATCGATGATTGCTCAATGTTCAGCACCATTTATGATTTATCAGATGCTGAAACAGTCTATATTCAACTGCAATATGAATTGGACATTATCCAGATCATGTGAGGTGGCAAATAGTAAATAACATTTGTGTCACATAAATGCCAGGCAAGGATCATCACCAATAAGAGACAATTTAATGACTGGCCTGTGATATTCAATGGTGCTACCATTGAATTCCTCACTATTAACATCCTTGGGGTTACCATTAACCAGAAACTTAACTGGACTTGCCACATAAACACAGTGGCTACAAGTACAGGTCAGATGCAAGGAATACTGTGCTGAGTAACTCACCTACTGACTCCCCAAAGCCTGTTCATCATTTACGTGGCACAAGTCAGGAATACTCTCCAGTTGCCTGGATGGGTGAAGCTCCAACAACACTCAAGAAGCTTGGCACCATCCATATCAAAGCAGCCTACTTCATTGGAATCACATTCACATGCAACCATTCCCTCCACCACCAACACTCAGTAGCAGCAGTTTGTACTATCTACAAGTTGGAGCGCAGAAATTCACCAAAGATCCTCAGAGAGCACCTTCCAAACCCACGACCATTTCCATCTCGACCGTCAGGTGCCACAGACATATGCAAGTTCCCAGCCAATCCATTCACTATCTTGACTTGGAAATATGTCACTGTTCCTTCATTGTCGCTGAGTCAAAATCTTGGAATTCCCTCCCCCACGGCATCGTGGGTCAACTTACAGCATGTAGACTGCAGCAGTTCAAGAAGGCAACTCAACACCACCTGCTCAAGGGCAACTAGGGACAGGTGATAAATACTGGCCAGCCAGCGACACCAACGTCCCACCAATGAATTTTTAAAAAGCGAGTCCTGCCCCATTCTATTTAGGTTCTGCTGCTAGAGGGGATTTTGTCTTAGAAAAGAGGGTGGTGTGTCAATGAGTGTCGAGGAATGTGTTTGGATGGTATGCCTTCCATGGTTGAATAGCTGCCAATATGCACGAGCTGCAAGGCGAGACTCAGCAGCATCTGTCAGACTGAAGTAAGAGTCATAGTAGACAGAGATTGTCGGTGGCTGAGTGAAGAGGGATGTGGAATTAAGCAACATGTGAAGTTAAAAGTGCTGGCCCAATATCCCACATCGGATTGAAGTGGGCCTGGCTGGAAACTGAGTTGGCAGTCGGCTCTGGCTTTGTTCTGTAATGGTGGCTGCTGGTGGCACACCAAGGCTACCATTGATTTATTTACAATTAGAAGGAGAGACTGCAATTAGTGTTATGCTGCATTGTCTGCTTGGGCCTCTGCAAATCTTCAGTCTAACAGAGCACATTGACAGTCCAGCAACCAAGGAAAAGCCCAAGTGATCACCTGGAAAAAATGCGAAACACACAAGCAGTTGAAAATATTGGTTATTGATGGGTTCCTGTTTGATCAATTTTACCCTCTAGATGAAACATTATTCAGATTCACAGTTATACTTAAATCGGAACCTGGAACTGCATTGTGACAACATGACATTTTTTTGGGAAGCTGTGACAAATCAGATCTATTACAGTTATAATTGGGTAGGTGCACTTTTCTGACCATGGGAATAGTGTTAGCTGCACATTAAACATATTGTTGGTCTGCCATTATGCCTTCATACATAAGTCCATTCTCTATCAATTATTTGGCCTTTTTCTTTTCCCAAAATATCCATCATAAAGGCCTCAGCTGGTGTTGAGGCAATGACCAATTCAATGAGTCTCTCTTTGAAAAAGTCACATTCATGCCCTTTGCTGTAATACCTTCCAACAAACTGGTCAATCGATTAGCGATTTTTGAGAAGATTTTTAGCTCAGGTTGATGATAAGTATATATAAGTTAGCTCGCTGAGCTGGAAGATGTGTTTTCAGATGTTTCATCACTATGACTAGGTAACATCATCAATGAGTCTCCGGTGAAGTGCTGGTGCTATGTCCCGCCACTCTATTTATAGGTCTTGGTTTGTTAAGGTGGGTGATGTCATTCTTGGGGTTGCTATTTGAATGAAAGTTGAAACTTTATTGCTGGAACAGCACAGCAGGTCAGGCAGCATCCAGGGAACAGGAGATTCGACGTTTCGGGCACAGGCCCTTCCTCTCCAGCATCTGCAGACCTCACTTTCTCCTATTTGAATGAAATGTGTGAGATGCTGTTAATACAGGAGTTAATTCTCATCTTGGAGTGGTCCTCAAGAAACGTTTAGAGCTTTTCTGGAACTTTCTGATCATGCATTGGTAAACTTGGCATGTTAATTAAGTGAAGCTCCTCCTTTACAAAGTCAAGCAAGATTTTTAAAGCTCTTTTCTTGCGATCATCTATTTTTGGATCTATAAAATTGTTTGAATAGCTGAAATTCAGTAAGTGTGGTACTGAATATCCTGTCCATAATGATTCCACCTGAAAAATGTTGTATGAGTAGCAATTTAGATTGTGCATCCCTGACTTTGTATCACTGTAGATTGAAGCTGTTAAAGACCAGGCCAATGCCCTTCAAATATATCAAGGAGATAGCCTAGACCCTAACTTTTATCTTAATTAGAGGCAAGTGTTCCAGATATAATTCGATTGGTTATACTACTGGGCTTTAAACAAAACATACTTTATTCTTACTCTACAGTTAAAATACAAACAATTGGTCCAACTTTAACTCTATTGAAAATCTTCACAGAATATTAGATTATTTAACTACTAAACAGCAACTGTTCTAATGTAGTAACAGCCCGTAACTGCACACTTGGCAAAGGCAAATTCAGCAAAATAAATTGACTCTCATGCGATGTTTCTCCAGTCCAGGAGGAAAGAACACCAACAGAAAACTCTGGCAGAGAGAGAGAGAATTCAAGTGTTTTGCTGTAGCAGGGAGAGATGAATAAGCAGCTTCCAAACCCAACAGCTACTAAAAGTTAAACTAAAGTCCTGGTTCTGGGAGAGCCTGACTCCACAGATTCATGCTTCTGTGGTTTCAACTCCAAGGCCTCACAAACTATTTGCTTTACTGGCTTGGAACAGACCAGTCAGCACCTATGTCTCAACCCCTCTTCATAAAAATAACCAGGGCAAAATGTATTCTTCAAGCTGTAGTATCAAACCAACTGCTGCTACTTTCAGAACAAAGTTTTCTTCACAGGTTTACTGTAAACTTCCACTTGTCTACCAATTGTTAGTGCAATGTATTACATTGGCCTTGTGACCCAGTTCAAAAGTACACTTTCGCTTTTTTTATATAATCTTATTTTGTTTTTAATTAATGGAATCTTAGAAACTTCTTTTTTTCTTCAAAGAAGTTACATTCTAAATTAATAAAAAAACTTTGTGTTCTTCTTTCATGCCTCATCAATACATTTCTGCAGTGTTTGTACTCACAGAAATTGATGCTGCTGAAGGGTGAGAAACTCTTCATTTAGTCAACCTCTCTATTCTCCAAAGCTATTTCCTGGTTAGTCTTCAATTAGTATTCCAAATATCAGCCACCAAAATACTTGTGTCTTTTCTAGTTGCCCACTACTGTGACCATAGTGTGAATTTGCCTTCAAAAGGGTATTTTAACTGATGCAGACCACTTATACTATCTCCAATAGTATAAAAATGGCATGGATATTGTGGCACTGAAGAATCAAAGAAATTTTTTTTACAACTTACTATTGTGTACAACCATTACATTACTCAGACATACATGCATCTGAGCAAATATCAAATTATTAGATTGAACAAGTGGGCTTCTAGAAGAGTGTCATGCTTCATGTGATTTCAGGTAAGGTGGAGTATGAGACCTTTGTATACCAAAGTCACATGCTGTGATGCAGTGATGATATCATGAGCATGTCTCTTAAAAGCATTCTGATATACTGACTGAGAGACATAGCACAGTATAGGTAACCTTTTAAAACTGAAAAATGTGTTGCTGGAAAAACACAGCAGGTCAGGCAGCATCCAAGGAACAGGAGAATCAACGTTTTGGGCATAAGCTCCTGCTCCTTGGATGCTGCCTGACCTGCTGCGCTTTTCCAGCAACACATTTTTCAGCTCTGATCTCCAGCGTCTGCAGTCCTCACTTTCTCCTAGTTAACCTTTTAAAACTGCAGTCCTCACTTTCTCCTAGTTAACCTTTTAAAACTGCCAATTCTTTTAGGTGCTCTAGTGTTATGACTCTACCAAAATTCCCCAATTCATTACGATTCCAGATGGGATATTTCTGAGTGAGGAGGGCTGAACTGGTCCCTTTCTTTTATTTTCTCTCTCTCTTGATTGATCGTAAGGAAGTTACCTTAAAAAGGCTAATTTCCCTTGTGAATACCTCTCGCTCAGGCCAAAATGAGCTAATGTTTTACAAGGAGCCAATTTAATCAGTCCTTCTTGAATTAAAATGTGTGAGTTTATTAATGACTAAATATGAGATAATTAGGAACACAACACATATAGGCATGGATCAGAAAACAGAAGATGAGTCCAAAAAAAAGTAAAACAAAAACAGACATACAGACACTGTTCACCAGGAGCACAACATTGAATATGTAGCCATTGGATTGGCATGTGATGGTAGCATTGATGTTGATCTTTGAGATTCACAATGTTGGGCAGGGCTATGTGGTAGACGTGTTACTCAGGGGATATCAATAGTTAAATAAAAGAGTTGGATGGGAATACAGGCAGTTCTGCTATAATGCATCTTTCAGTTAATGTGAACTAATTGCAATGTGATTAGGTGAATAGGGAACGCGTTTTCCAAAACGTGAACTTTTAAAGTGTGTGTTGGCTATAACGCAATTACACTGCCAATGCTTTAAGTGTATTTATATTGTGCGATTTTTGTACAGCATAGGGTTGCACAAGAATGCAACTAATGTGTAATCGCAATACGACCTGTATGTGGAGGTTGAAACAAACAGGAAGATTGGGGGAGCACTGAGATTAACAGGCAAACCCTGCAAATCACACTCATGAGCACAATCTGGAAAGCTATTCACCTTCAACTGCATCTCAACATAAACATAAATAAATGGCTTGCAGCACACACAGAGCTTGTGGAATAAGGCTGTTTTGTCTTTCAGAGTGAGCTCCACTTGTGAAGCCCATCCAGGGGCAATTGCATTAATCAGACACTCACTGAGTTAAGATTAAGGAGATCTGTTATCACAACATTCTGCAATCTGCATCTTACTCACTTACCAACTGTGTAGAGTATACATCCTGGCTACAAGTAATCCTGAGCATGAAGTTGATCATTGCAAAGTAATCCCAGCAATCTGTGTCAGGCAGAAGAGATTGCAGAAATCTCACTTTTGGTCAACAATACCCAAACATATTACAGGTTCTCACAGGCTACACAGAGCCGCTACACTGCCATCTTTTCACCTCAAATTGTTTGGCATAGAGTCATAGAGTCATAGAGATGTACAGCATGGAAACAGACCCTTCGGTCCAACCTGTCCATGCTGACCAGACATTCCAACCCAATCTAGTCCCACCTGCCAGCACCCGGCCCAATCCCTCCAAACCCTTCCTATTCATATACCTATCCAAATGCCTCTTAAATGTTGCAATTGTACCAGCCTCCGCCACTTCCTCTGGCAGCTCATTCCATACCCGTACCACCCTCTGTGTGAAAAAGTTGCCCCTGGTCTCTTTTATATCTTTCCCCTCTCACCCTAAACCTATGCCCTCTCGTTCTGGAATCCCCGACCCCAGGGAAAAGACTTTGCCTATTTACCCTATCCATGCCCCTCATAATTTTGTAAACTTCTATAAGGTCACCCCTCAGCCTCCGATGCTCCAGGGAAAACTGCTCCAGCTTGTTCAGCTTCTCCCTATAAAATCCTCCAACCCTGGCAACATCCTTGTAAGTCTTTTCTGAACCCTTTCAAGACTCACAACATCTTTCCGATAGGAAGGAGACCAGAATTGCACACAATATTCCAACAGTGGCCTAACTAATGTCCTTTACTGTCGCAACATGACCTCCCAACTCCTGTACTCAATACTCTGGCCAGTAAAGGAAAGCATACCAAAAGCCTTCTTCACTTTCCTATCTACCTGTGATTCCACTTTCAAGGAGCTATGAACCTGCACTCCAAGGTCTCTTTGCTCAGCAACACTCCCTAGGACCTTACCATTAAGTGTATAAATCCTGCTAAGATTTGCTTTCCCAAAATGCAGCACCTCGCATTTATCTGAATTAAACTCCATCTGCCACTTCTCAGCCCATTGGCCCATCTGGTCAAGATTCTGTTGTAATCTGAGGTAACCCTCTTCATTGTCTACTATACCTCCAATTTTGGGGTCATCTGCAAACTTACTAACTTGTACCTCTTATGCTTTTATGCCAGACCATGCTGTTATAAGAAAAGCTGCCTTTTTTGAGTGATGTGGGTGCTGGGGATGGGGTCAAGGTTTAATAATGAATATGGAATCATAGAGTCTATAAAGTTCAGAAGAGGCCATTTGGCCCATCAACTCTGCACTAACCTTCTAAAGAGCACTGGAAGAACCCATCCAGACTAACCCCCAATCCCAAGTCTGTAATTCTGCCTGGGGTGTTTGCTGTGGCTAACCCACCTAGCCTGCACATCGCTGGATGCTGTGGGACAATTTAGCATGGCCAATCCACCTAACTTGCACACTCTTGGACTTTGTGAGGAAACCCACATAGACATGGGGAGAACCTGCAAATCTCACGCAGTTACCCAAGTCAAACCTGGGTACTGGGCTTTGTAAGTGCTAACCACTGAGCCACCATGCCATCTTTATGTAAGCAAGGATGTGTAAGCAAGAACTGGATGACACTGTCTCTTGCCATGTGTTTCGGTCATCATCCAGTGAAAAAGCAAATAGATAAAATAACTACTCCCAAGGAACTAGAAGATAGTTTTTGCAATTAGTGCAGATCTCAATCAACAGTTAAACAAATGTGGTTCTGCTTATTATGCCTCAAGAATGGTAAGAACTTTTAAACAGTATATCTTTTTTTTCTGTTAATACTCCTGTATTAACAGCCTCTCACTTATTTTGTGTTTGTGTATGTGTTCTATTTTGAGTTTTATTAATTTATTTGTGGTGAATATTCCTTTTCCCTTTACTAAAGAAACCTTCTTAACCAGTTCCTTACTTTTGATCTCATTGACTACATCTTTAACTAAAGGGCTATTGCTATGCACTTAAAGAAATAAAACATATCAATTGAGAATGACTTAGACATAATTTTACCCCTTTAGCTCAGGGATGAGGCCATTCAATAGTGCGCTCAGTGTCAAATTCCAGTCACATAAAATACAGACAATATGAAGTATGCATACTGCCTGCATTGGAAGGAATGGACTAAAAATGGAAATTACTGGAGAAACTCAGCAAGTCTGGCACCATCTATGGAGAGAAGAACAGTTAGGGTCACTGGACTTGATCATTAGGGTCACTGGACTTGAAATGTTTTTCTCTTCACAGATGCTGCCGCACCTGTTGAGTTTCTTCAGCTTTTTCTGTTTTGTTTCAGATTTCCAATGCCTGAATTTCTCCTTCTGACATTAGATTAGATTACTTACATTAGATTACTTACAGTGTGGAAACAGACCCTTCGGTCCAACAAGTCCACACCGACCCGCCGAAGCGCAACCCACCCATACCCCTACATTTACCCCTTTAACCTAACACTACGGGCAATTTAGCATGGCCAATTCACCTGACCCGCACATCTTTGGATTGTGGGAGGAAACCGGAGCACCCGGAGGAAACCCACGCAGACACGGGGAGAATGTGCAAACTCCACACAGTCAGTCGCCTGAGTCGGGAATTGAACCCGGGTCTCTGGCGCTGTGAGGCAGCAGTGCTAACCACTGTGCCACCGTGCCGCCCACCAAGGGCGGATACAGTTCTGCAAGGATTGGATACAGTTTCATCATGCATTGCATTTCCCATGCTCATTTTCAAAGATTATCTACCTTACCTGAGCTCCACCTCCCCTCGATGTCCAGCCAGCACACTTACACCTGCTAACAAGGAAGCAGCAGTAAAAAGCCATAGGCTAACTATCACATTTCATAAACAAGGAAATGCAACACCGTAAATGATGCTGGTAATAATCCCATAACTCCCAATGAGTGGAATCAATGCAAGCCACTTTATTTCAAACAATTTGCAGTCATTATAGACTGAGACTGAGACGAAGATTATGAACACATGGCTTGTGCATTCTGGCAGACTCAAAGAAAACCAGGCAAGTTTGCATTATTAAGCCTGTCTTCTGCACCAAAGCTCTGGCAAACTGTTTTCTTCAATAGTAATTTGGCAACCGATTAAAACAAAAGTATAAGTTCTGCCGTCTATTCTGCAAGTGTTACTTATAACAACAAAAAATGCCATTGCTCAACATTAAATATAAGTTTGATATCCATTAATATCATTTGGGCTTAATCTTACCTTGAATTGAGTTGAAGATTGGGAATGGTATCTCTGCCAAATTAAATCTACTGAGCAGCAAAGTCAATGCCAGAAAAGGTCCAGCAAGGAAAGGTTTTGATTTCTTTTTCATGCTTCTTGATAGGCCTGGAGGGAAACTTTGAATGGTCCTAATCCCTAGGCTTTACCCAAGAGCAGTATGAATGTAGTACTTGCTAGAGGGAGTGATTCACATAAGTGGCATTTTTGATGCATTTTGAAGAGAAGTTGGATAAATGCGTGAGGCCCAAGATAATTGAGGGTTACAATGGTAACTGGGCTTGACTGGGAGTCTGATGTTATGCGTGAAAATGATGCCTCAGAGCCAAAATCATTTTGGGCCTCAGAATCTCAACTTATCACTCGTCTGCCTGCACAGACTCAATTCTACATTGAATTAAAATTAGGCCTTGTTTTTCAAAATCCTATGATGCATGATGTAACTTCTGTGGAGTAATCCAGACTCATACTTTTGAAAGGATATTATGACCTTGTTTTCCCAATTGAAAACATAACAGGCCTCAATTTCTTTTGCCAGGCGTACAATGGAAATTCCCAACAACTTTTCAACCACACAACAACAAAAAACTGAAGAAACTTAGAGCCTTGAGTTTCATGCTTAAATTTCTTCCTTTCCTCACACAAACTTCCTTATCCACAGTGAACCTGCCATTTCCCTCTAGACCAACATCATTTTAAAATTAAGCTCCTTGTTATTGAACGTTCAATTAAGGAGAGCAGCTGCTTCCTGTCCAACCTATCCAAGAATGTTGTAATCTTCTACACCTCAATCAAGTCATCTCTCAGATTTCTCTGCTCTGAAGAAAACACCCCAAGCTATCCAGCATCTCTTCATAGCTAAACTGGTTAGAGGGTTTGAGTTACAGGGAGAGGCTGAATAGGTAAGAGGCTGTGGGGTGACCTTATAGAGGTTATTAAAGTCATTTGGGGCATGAATAGGGTGAACAGCCAAGGTCTTTTTCCTGGGGTAGGAGTGTCCAAAACTAGAGGCCACAGGTTTAAAATGAGAGGGGAAAGATTTAAAAGAGACCTGAGGGGCAACCTTTTCACACAGAGAGTGGTGCGTGTGTGGAACGAGCTGCCAGAGGAAGTGGTGGAGGCTGGTACAATTACAGCATTTAAAAAGCATCTGGATGGGTATATGAATCAGAAGGATTTACAGGGACATGGGCCAATTGCTGGCAAATGGACCTAGTTCAGTTTAGAATATCTGTTCGCATTGAAGAGTTGGACTGAAGGGTCTGTTTCCATGCTGGATGATTCGATGACTCTGTGCTCCATCTAGGCAAAATCCTGGTGAATCTCCTCTGTATCATCTCCAGCGCAATTGTATTCTTCCTTTAATGTGGTGACCACTGCATGTTCTCTGTATTGTCAGTGACTGACCACTATGGTAAAAAAATTGCAGAAATAAAACTTATGGTCTATGAATCCAGTATTAACTCTGGAATCTGACAAGATTCGAATGGTGCTGAAAAAGCACAGCCGGTCAGGCAGCATCCGAGGAGAAGGAAAATCGACGTTTCGGCAGAAGCCCTTCATTAGGAATCCTGATGAAGGGCCCCTGCCCGAAACGTTGATTCTCCTGCTCCTCGGATGCTGCCTGACCAGCTGTGCTTTTCCAGCACCGCTCTAATCTTGACCCTGATCTCCAGTATCTGCAGTCCTCACTTTTGCCTCTGAAATCTGACTTGTCCAGTATCAGCATCAGCTGGGATCATGACTGTTCTTACCTATGGACATATGCAAGATCAAGGTAACCCCATGGCAAGATTGAGAGTACAAGTTTGAAAGAGTTCTGAATACTGTTATGTATCTCATGCTGACAACTTGAAGATGCTGGCAGAACGAGGAAATATAAGTTTTACACCACAAGATCACCAACCAGTGAGAAATCATTCTGGAAATGCCAATATACAAATATAATGTCTCAGAAAGGACTCTGTGGTGCAATAAACATCAAAAGGACAGACATGAAACTCTATCATTAATGCTGAGCCCACTGAACATTCTGCAGTCAGTCTTGATGAATTCAGGGTGAGCTCCTGAACTGAGATTAGGAACCTGGTTATTTGGGGCAGGAAACGACAAAAATATTTTAAAATTGTATATCATCACCATATACAAGTATTGCTATGGTTCAGGTCATCATGTTACTGAAGAGATACAGAGATGCTGGAGAAGTTACAGGGAAGATTTATAAGGATGTTATTAGAAATGTTTAGGGATGTATATTAAAAAAAGATGAACAGGCTTGTCTTCTTTTTTCCTACAAAATTAAGGCTGATTTAAAATCATGAAAAACTTTGATTCAGTGTTAAGAGAAAATGTTTCCCCTTGTGGGGAACTGCGTAACTAAAGGTCATCAGTGTAAGATATCCCTCCCAAAGAAACCCTCAGGAAATTCAAAAGAAACCTCTTTCCTAAAATATTGGTGAAATAGGGAACTTTCTACCACAAAGAGTGATTGAAGCGAATAACCTGGATGCATTTAATGTGAAGCCAGTCAGATTTTAAAAGAGATATATAGAGGTGACTGTGCTAGACTAAAATGAAGACAAATGAGAGAGTCTTGAACGTAACATAAAATTGGCCTGAATGGCTTGTTTCTGAAGGAGGCAGCTCAGTACACTCACATTTGCTACTTAGCCTCACGGATGGTGTTCCAACTTGTAATTATACACATTTAATATTAGAGCCCACAGCTGAATTCACCCTGAAGCTATGATCAACCCTGCCCTGTCCTGCCACAGATCATCGTGAATGATTATGATGTGGTAGGCATCACAGAGACGTGGTTACAGGGGCGTCAGGACTGGCAGTTAAACACTGAAAGACATAGCGTTGGATGATGTGGAGTCTGTGTGGGTGGAATTGAGGAACCACAAAGGCAAAAAAACCATAATGGGAGTTATGTACAGACCTCCTAACAGTGGTCAGGACCAGGGGCACAACATGTACCGGGAAATAGAGAAGGCATGTCAGAAAGGCAAGGTCACAGTGATCATGGGAGACTTCAATATGCAGGTGGACTGGGTAAATAATGTTACCAGTGGATCCAAAGAAAGGGAATTCATGGAATGCTTACAGGATGGCTTTTTGGAACAGC